>NW_027520825.1:0-45788 GCF_051991255.1 Vanacampus margaritifer
GAGCGCAGCGACTTAGACCGCTCGGCCATCCTGACAGCTCTTTCCTTCCCAGGTTCATTGGGGGACTTTGACACCTGGTAGCCCGCCATTCATTTCAATTGGGCATTTCGACCATTCATTCCTATGGGGGAATCTCTGGGATTCGAACCCGCGCCTCCAGTGGGGACTGCGACCCGAGCGCAGCGACTTAGACCGCTCAGCCATCCTGACAGCTCTTTCCTTCCCAGGTTCATTGGGGGACTTTGACACCTGGTAGCCCGCCATTCATTTCAATGGGGCATTTCGACCATTCATTCCTATGGGGGAATCTCTGGGATTCGAACCCGCGCCTCCAGTGGGGACTGCGACCCGAGCGCAGCGACTTAGACCGCTCAGCCATCCTGACAGCTCTTTCCTTCCAAGGTTCAATGGGGGACTTTGACACCTGGTAGCCCGCCATTCATTTCAATTGGGCATTTCGACCATTCATTCCTATGGGGGAATCTCTGGGATTCGAACCCGCGCCTCCAGTGGGGACTGCGACCCGAGCGCAGCGACTTAGACCGCTCGGCCATCCTGACAGCTCTTTCCTTCCCAGGTTCATTGGGGGACTTTGACACCTGGTAGCCCGCCATTCATTTCAATTGGGCATTTCGACCATTCATTCCTATGGGGGAATCTCTGGGATTCGAACCCGCGCCTCCAGTGGGGACTGCGACCCGAGCGCAGCGACTTAGACCGCTCGGCCATCCTGACAGCTCTTTCCTTCCCAGGTTCATTGGGGGACTTTGACACCTGGTAGCCCGCCATTCATTTCAATTGGGCATTTCGACCATTCATTCCTATGGGGGAATCTCTGGGATTCGAACCCGCGCCTCCAGTGGGGACTGCGACCCGAGCGCAGCGACTTAGACCGCTCGGCCATCCTGACAGCTCTTTCCTTCCCAGGTTCATTGGGGGACTTTGACACCTGGTAGCCCGCCATTTATTTCAATTGGGCATTTCGACCATTCATTCCTATGGGGGAATCTCTGGGATTCGAACCCGCGCCTCCAGTGGGGACTGCGACCCGAGCGCAGCGACTTAGACCGCTCAGCCATCCTGACAGCTCTTTCCTTCCCAGGTTCATTGGGGGACTTTGACACCTGGTAAACCGCCATTTATTTCAATTGGGCATTTCGACCTTTCATTCCTATGGGGGAATCTCTGGGATTCGAACCCGCGCCTCCAGTGGGGACTGCGACCCGAGCGCAGCGACTTAGACCGCTCGGCCATCCTGACAGCTCTTTCCTTCCCAGGTTCATTGGGGGACTTTGACACCTGGTAGCCCGCCATTCATTTCAATTGGGCATTTCGACCATTCATTCCTATGGGGGAATCTCTGGGATTCGAACCCGCGCCTCCAGTGGGGACTGCGACCCGAGCGCAGCGACTTAGACCGCTCGGCCATCCTGACAGCTCTTTCCTTCCCAGGTTCATTGGGGGACTTTGACACCTGGTAGCCCGCCATTCATTTCAATGGGGCATTTCGACCATTCATTCCTATGGGGGAATCTCTGGGATTCGAACCCGCGCCTCCAGTGGGGACTGCGACCCGAGCGCAGCGACTTAGACCGCTCGGCCATCCTGACAGCTCTTTCCTTCCCAGGTTCATTGGGGGACTTTGACACCTGGTAGCCCGCCATTCATTTCAATTGGGCATTTCGACCATTCATTCCTATGGGGGAATCTCTGGGATTCGAACCCGCGCCTCCAGTGGGGACTGCGACCCGAGCGCAGCGACTTAGACCGCTCAGCCATCCTGACAGCTCTTTCCTTCCCAGGTTCATTGGGGGACTTTGACACCTGGTAGCCCGCCATTCATTTCAATGGGGCATTTCGACCATTCATTCCTATGGGGGAATCTCTGGGATTCGAACCCGCGCCTCCAGTGGGGACTGCGACCCGAGCGCAGCGACTTAGACCGCTCAGCCATCCTGACAGCTCTTTCCTTCCAAGGTTCAATGGGGGACTTTGACACCTGGTAGCCCGCCATTCATTTCAATTGGGCATTTCGACCATTCATTCCTATGGGGGAATCTCTGGGATTCGAACCCACGCCTCCAGTGGGGACTGCGACCCGAGCGCAGCGACTTAGACCGCTCGGCCATCCTGACAGCTCTTTCCTTCCAAGGTTCAATGGGGGAATTTGACACCTGGTAGCCCGCCATTCATTTCAATTGGGCATTTCGACCATTCATTCCTATGGGGCAATCTCTGGGATTCGAACCCGCGCCTCCAGTGGGGACTGCGACCCGAGCGCAGCGACTTAGACCACTCGGCCATCCTGACAGCTCTTTCCTTCCCAGGTTCATTGGGGGACTTTGACACCTGGTAGCCCGCCATTCATTTCAATGGGGCATTTCGACCATTCATTCCTATGGGGGAATCTCTGGGATTCGAACCCGCGCCTCCAGTGGGGACTGCAACCCGAGCGCAGCGACTTAGACCGCTCGGCCATCCTGACAGCTCTTTCCTTCCCAGGTTCATTGGGGGACTTTGACACCTGGTAGCCCGCCATTCATTTCAATGGGGCATTTCGACCATTCATTCCTATGGGGGAATCTCTGGGATTCGAACCCTCGCCTCCAGTGGGGACTGCGACCCGAACGCAGCGACTTAGACCGCTCGGCCATCCTGACAGCTCTTTCCTTCCCAGGTTCAATGGGGGACTTTGACACCTGGTAGCCCGCCATTCATTTCAATGGGGCATTTCGACCATTCATTCCTATGGGGGAATCTCTGGGATTCGAACCCACGCCTCCAGTGGGGACTGCGACCCGAGCGCAGCGACTTAGACCGCTCGGCCATCCTGACAGCTCTTTCCTTCCAAGGTTCAATGGGGGACTTTGACACCTGGTAGCCCGCCATTCATTTCAATTGGGCATTTCGTCCATTCATTCCTATGGGGGAATCTCTGGGATTCGAACCCGCGCCTCCAGTGGGGACTGCGACCCGAGCGCAGCGACTTAGACCGCTCGGCCATCCTGACAGCTCTTTCCTTCCCAGGTTCATTGGGGGACTTTGACACCTGGTAGCCCGCCATTCATTTCAATGGGGCATTTCGACCATTCATTCCTATGGGGGAATCTCTGGGATTCGAACCCTCGCCTCCAGTGGGGCAGCGACCCGAGCGCAGCGACTTAGACCGCTCGGCCATCCTGACAGCTCTTTCCTTCCCAGGTTCATTGGGGGACTTTGACACCTGGTAGCCCGCCATTCATTTCAATTGGGCATTTCGACCATTCATTCCTATGGGGGAATCTCTGGGATTCGAACCCGCGCCTCCAGTGGGGACTGCGACCCGAGCGCAGCGACTTAGACCGCTCAGCCATCCTGACAGCTCTTTCCTTCCCAGGTTCATTGGGGGACTTTGACACCTGGTAGCCCGCCATTCATTTCAATTGGGCATTTCGACCATTCATTCCTATGGGGGAATCTCTGGGATTCGAACCCGCGCCTCCAGTGGGGACTGCGACCCGAGCGCAGCGACTTAGACCGCTCGGCCATCCTGACAGCTCTTTCCTTCCCAGGTTCATTGGGGGACTTTGACACCTGGTAGCCCGCCATTCATTTCAATGGGGCATTTCGACCATTCATTCCTATGGGGGAATCTCTGGGATTCGAACCCTCGCCTCCTGTGGGGCAGCGACCCGAGCGCAGCGACTTAGACCGCTCGGCCATCCTGACAGCTCTTTCCTTCCCAGGTTCAATGGGGGACTTTGACACCTGGTAGCCCGCCATTCATTTCAATGGGGCATTTCGACCATTCATTCCTATGGGGGAATCTCTGGGATTCGAACCCGCGCCTCCAGTGGGGACTGCGACCCGAGCGCAGCGACTTAGACCGCTCGGCCATCCTGACAGCTCTTTCCTTCCCAGGTTCATTGGGGGACTTTGACACCTGGTAGCCCGCCATTCATTTCAATGGGGCATTTCGACCATTCATTCCTATGGGGGAATCTCTGGGATTCGAACCCTCGCCTCCAGTGGGGCAGCGACCCGAGCGCAGCGACTTAGACCGCTCGGCCATCCTGACAGCTCTTTCCTTCCCAGGTTCATTGGGGGACTTTGACACCTGGTAGCCCGCCATTCATTTCAATTGGGCATTTCGACCATTCATTCCTATGGGGGAATCTCTGGGATTCGAACCCGCGCCTCCAGTGGGGACTGCGACCCGAGCGCAGCGACTTAGACCGCTCAGCCATCCTGACAGCTCTTTCCTTCCCAGGTTCATTGGGGGACTTTGACACCTGGTAGCCCGCCATTCATTTCAATTGGGCATTTCGACCATTCATTCCTATGGGGGAATCTCTGGGATTCGAACCCGCGCCTCCAGTGGGGACTGCGACCCGAGCGCAGCGACTTAGACCGCTCGGCCATCCTGACAGCTCTTTCCTTCCCAGGTTCATTGGGGGACTTTGACACCTGGTAGCCCGCCATTCATTTCAATGGGGCATTTCGACCATTCATTCCTATGGGGGAATCTCTGGGATTCGAACCCTCGCCTCCTGTGGGGCAGCGACCCGAGCGCAGCGACTTAGACCGCTCGGCCATCCTGACAGCTCTTTCCTTCCCAGGTTCAATGGGGGACTTTGACACCTGGTAGCCCGCCATTCATTTCAATGGGGCATTTCGACCATTCATTCCTATGGGGGAATCTCTGGGATTCGAACCCGCGCCTCCAGTGGGGACTGCGACCCGAGCGCAGCGACTTAGACCGCTCGGCCATCCTGACAGCTCTTTCCTTCCCAGGTTCATTGGGGGACTTTGACACCTGGTAGCCCGCCATTTATTTCAATTGGGCATTTCGACCATTCATTCCTATGGGGGAATCTCTGGGATTCGAACCCGCGCCTCCAGTGGGGACTGCGACCCGAGCGCAGCGACTTAGACCGCTCAGCCATCCTGACAGCTCTTTCCTTCCAAGGTTCAATGGGGGACTTTGACACCTGGTAGCCCGCCATTCATTTCAATTGGGCATTTCGACCATTCATTCCTATGGGGGAATCTCTGGGATTCGAACCCGCGCCTCCAGTGGGGACTGCGACCCGAGCGCAGCGACTTAGACCGCTCGGCCATCCTGACAGCTCTTTCCTTCCCAGGTTCATTGGGGGACTTTGACACCTGGTAGCCCGCCATTCATTTCAATTGGGCATTTCGACCATTCATTCCTATGGGGGAATCTCTGGGATTCGAACCCGCGCCTCCAGTGGGGACTGCGACCCGAGCGCAGCGACTTAGACCGCTCAGCCATCCTGACAGCTCTTTCCTTCCCAGGTTCATTGGGGGACTTTGACACCTGGTAAACCGCCATTTATTTCAATTGGGCATTTCGACCTTTCATTCCTATGGGGGAATCTCTGGGATTCGAACCCGCGCCTCCAGTGGGGACTGCGACCCGAGCGCAGCGACTTAGACCGCTCAGCCATCCTGACAGCTCTTTCCTTCCCAGGTTCATTGGGGGACTTTGACACCTGGTAAACCGCCATTTATTTCAATTGGGCATTTCGACCTTTCATTCCTATGGGGGAATCTCTGGGATTCGAACCCGCGCCTCCAGTGGGGACTGCGACCCGAGCGCAGCGACTTAGACCGCTCGGCCATCCTGACAGCTCTTTCCTTCCCAGGTTCATTGGGGGACTTTGACACCTGGTAGCCCGCCATTCATTTCAATTGGGCATTTCGACCATTCATTCCTATGGGGGAATCTCTGGGATTCGAACCCGCGCCTCCAGTGGGGACTGCGACCCGAGCGCAGCGACTTAGACCGCTCGGCCATCCTGACAGCTCTTTCCTTCCCAGGTTCATTGGGGGACTTTGACACCTGGTAAACCGCCATTTATTTCAATTGGGCATTTCGACCTTTCATTCCTATGGGGGAATCTCTGGGATTCGAACCCGCGCCTCCAGTGGGGACTGCGACCCGAGCGCAGCGACTTAGACCGCTCGGCCATCCTGACAGCTCTTTCCTTCCCAGGTTCATTGGGGGACTTTGACACCTGGTAGCCCGCCATTCATTTCAATGGGGCATTTCGACCATTCATTCCTATGGGGGAATCTCTGGGATTCGAACCCTCGCCTCCAGTGGGGACTGCGACCCGAACGCAGCGACTTAGACCGCTCGGCCATCCTGACAGCTCTTTCCTTCCCAGGTTCAATGGGGGACTTTGACACCTGGTAGCCCGCCATTCATTTCAATTGGGCATTTCGACCATTCATTCCTATGGGGGAATCTCTGGGATTCGAACCCGCGCCTCCAGTGGGGACTGCGACCCGAGCGCAGCGACTTAGACCGCTCGGCCATCCTGACAGCTCTTTCCTTCCCAGGTTCATTGGGGGACTTTGACACCTGGTAGCCCGCCATTCATTTCAATGGGGCATTTCGACCATTCATTCCTATGGGGGAATCTCTGGGATTCGAACCCGCGCCTCCAGTGGGGACTGCGACCCGAGCGCAGCGACTTAGACCGCTCAGCCATCCTGACAGCTCTTTCCTTCCCAGGTTCATTGGGGGACTTTGACACCTGGTAGCCCGCCATTCATTTCAATTGGGCATTTCGACCATTCATTCCTATGGGGGAATCTCTGGGATTCGAACCCGCGCCTCCAGTGGGGACTGCGACCCGAGCGCAGCGACTTAGACCGCTCAGCCATCCTGACAGCTCTTTCCTTCCCAGGTTCATTGGGGGACTTTGACACCTGGTAGCCCGCCATTCATTTCAATGGGGCATTTCGACCATTCATTCCTATGGGGGAATCTCTGGGATTCGAACCCGCGCCTCCAGTGGGGACTGCGACCCGAGCGCAGCGACTTAGACCGCTCAGCCATCCTGACAGCTCTTTCCTTCCAAGGTTCAATGGGGGACTTTGACACCTGGTAGCCCGCCATTCATTTCAATTGGGCATTTCGACCATTCATTCCTATGGGGGAATCTCTGGGATTCGAACCCGCGCCTCCAGTGGGGACTGCGACCCGAGCGCAGCGACTTAGACCGCTCGGCCATCCTGACAGCTCTTTCCTTCCCAGGTTCATTGGGGGACTTTGACACCTGGTAGCCCGCCATTCATTTCAATTGGGCATTTCGACCATTCATTCCTATGGGGGAATCTCTGGGATTCGAACCCGCGCCTCCAGTGGGGACTGCGACCCGAGCGCAGCGACTTAGACCGCTCGGCCATCCTGACAGCTCTTTCCTTCCCAGGTTCATTGGGGGACTTTGACACCTGGTAGCCCGCCATTTATTTCAATTGGGCATTTCGACCATTCATTCCTATGGGGGAATCTCTGGGATTCGAACCCACGCCTCCAGTGGGGACTGCGACCCGAGCGCAGCGACTTAGACCGCTCGGCCATCCTGACAGCTCTTTCCTTCCAAGGTTCAATGGGGGAATTTGACACCTGGTAGCCCGCCATTCATTTCAATTGGGCATTTCGACCATTCATTCCTATGGGGCAATCTCTGGGATTCGAACCCGCGCCTCCAGTGGGGACTGCGACCCGAGCGCAGCGACTTAGACCGCTCGGCCATCCTGACAGCTCTTTCCTTCCCAGGTTCAATGGGGGACTTTGACACCTGGTAGCCCGCCATTCATTTCAATTGGGCATTTCGACCATTCATTCCTATGGGGGAATCTCTGGGATTCGAACCCGCGCCTCCAGTGGGGACTGCGACCCGAGCGCAGCGACTTAGACCGCTCGGCCATCCTGACAGCTCTTTCCTTCCCAGGTTCATTGGGGGACTTTGACACCTGGTAGCCCGCCATTCATTTCAATGGGGCATTTCGACCATTCATTCCTATGGGGGAATCTCTGGGATTCGAACCCGCGCCTCCAGTGGGGACTGCGACCCGAGCGCAGCGACTTAGACCGCTCAGCCATCCTGACAGCTCTTTCCTTCCCAGGTTCATTGGGGGACTTTGACACCTGGTAGCCCGCCATTCATTTCAATGGGGCATTTCGACCATTCATTCCTATGGGGGAATCTCTGGGATTCGAACCCTCGCCTCCAGTGGGGACTGCGACCCGAACGCAGCGACTTAGACCGCTCGGCCATCCTGACAGCTCTTTCCTTCCCAGGTTCAATGGGGGACTTTGACACCTGGTAGCCCGCCATTCATTTCAATTGGGCATTTCGACCATTCATTCCTATGGGGGAATCTCTGGGATTCGAACCCGCGCCTCCAGTGGGGACTGCGACCCGAGCGCAGCGACTTAGACCGCTCGGCCATCCTGACAGCTCTTTCCTTCCCAGGTTCATTGGGGGACTTTGACACCTGGTAGCCCGCCATTCATTTCAATGGGGCATTTCGACCATTCATTCCTATGGGGGAATCTCTGGGATTCGAACCCGCGCCTCCAGTGGGGACTGCGACCCGAGCGCAGCGACTTAGACCGCTCAGCCATCCTGACAGCTCTTTCCTTCCCAGGTTCATTGGGGGACTTTGACACCTGGTAGCCCGCCATTCATTTCAATTGGGCATTTCGACCATTCATTCCTATGGGGTAATCTCTGGGATTCGAACCCGCGCCTCCAGTGGGGACTGCGACCCGAGCGCAGCGACTTAGACCGCTCAGCCATCCTGACAGCTCTTTCCTTCCCAGGTTCATTGGGGGACTTTGACACCTGGTAGCCCGCCATTCATTTCAATGGGGCATTTCGACCATTCATTCCTATGGGGGAATCTCTGGGATTCGAACCCGCGCCTCCAGTGGGGACTGCGACCCGAGCGCAGCGACTTAGACCGCTCAGCCATCCTGACAGCTCTTTCCTTCCAAGGTTCAATGGGGGACTTTGACACCTGGTAGCCCGCCATTCATTTCAATTGGGCATTTCGACCATTCATTCCTATGGGGGAATCTCTGGGATTCGAACCCGCGCCTCCAGTGGGGACTGCGACCCGAGCGCAGCGACTTAGACCGCTCGGCCATCCTGACAGCTCTTTCCTTCCCAGGTTCATTGGGGGACTTTGACACCTGGTAGCCCGCCATTCATTTCAATTGGGCATTTCGACCATTCATTCCTATGGGGGAATCTCTGGGATTCGAACCCGCGCCTCCAGTGGGGACTGCGACCCGAGCGCAGCGACTTAGACCGCTCGGCCATCCTGACAGCTCTTTCCTTCCCAGGTTCATTGGGGGACTTTGACACCTGGTAGCCCGCCATTTATTTCAATTGGGCATTTCGACCATTCATTCCTATGGGGGAATCTCTGGGATTCGAACCCACGCCTCCAGTGGGGACTGCGACCCGAGCGCAGCGACTTAGACCGCTCGGCCATCCTGACAGCTCTTTCCTTCCAAGGTTCAATGGGGGAATTTGACACCTGGTAGCCCGCCATTCATTTCAATTGGGCATTTCGACCATTCATTCCTATGGGGCAATCTCTGGGATTCGAACCCGCGCCTCCAGTGGGGACTGCGACCCGAGCGCAGCGACTTAGACCGCTCGGCCATCCTGACAGCTCTTTCCTTCCCAGGTTCAATGGGGGACTTTGACACCTGGTAGCCCGCCATTCATTTCAATTGGGCATTTCGACCATTCATTCCTATGGGGGAATCTCTGGGATTCGAACCCGCGCCTCCAGTGGGGACTGCGACCCGAGCGCAGCGACTTAGACCGCTCGGCCATCCTGACAGCTCTTTCCTTCCCAGGTTCATTGGGGGACTTTGACACCTGGTAGCCCGCCATTCATTTCAATGGGGCATTTCGACCATTCATTCCTATGGGGGAATCTCTGGGATTCGAACCCGCGCCTCCAGTGGGGACTGCGACCCGAGCGCAGCGACTTAGACCGCTCAGCCATCCTGACAGCTCTTTCCTTCCCAGGTTCATTGGGGGACTTTGACACCTGGTAGCCCGCCATTCATTTCAATTGGGCATTTCGACCATTCATTCCTATGGGGGAATCTCTGGGATTCGAACCCGCGCCTCCAGTGGGGACTGCGACCCGAGCGCAGCGACTTAGACCGCTCAGCCATCCTGACAGCTCTTTCCTTCCCAGGTTCATTGGGGGACTTTGACACCTGGTAGCCCGCCATTCATTTCAATGGGGCATTTCGACCATTCATTCCTATGGGGGAATCTCTGGGATTCGAACCCGCGCCTCCAGTGGGGACTGCGACCCGAGCGCAGCGACTTAGACCGCTCAGCCATCCTGACAGCTCTTTCCTTCCAAGGTTCAATGGGGGACTTTGACACCTGGTAGCCCGCCATTCATTTCAATTGGGCATTTCGACCATTCATTCCTATGGGGGAATCTCTGGGATTCGAACCCGCGCCTCCAGTGGGGACTGCGACCCGAGCGCAGCGACTTAGACCGCTCGGCCATCCTGACAGCTCTTTCCTTCCCAGGTTCATTGGGGGACTTTGACACCTGGTAGCCCGCCATTCATTTCAATTGGGCATTTCGACCATTCATTCCTATGGGGGAATCTCTGGGATTCGAACCCGCGCCTCCAGTGGGGACTGCGACCCGAGCGCAGCGACTTAGACCGCTCGGCCATCCTGACAGCTCTTTCCTTCCCAGGTTCATTGGGGGACTTTGACACCTGGTAGCCCGCCATTTATTTCAATTGGGCATTTCGACCATTCATTCCTATGGGGGAATCTCTGGGATTCGAACCCACGCCTCCAGTGGGGACTGCGACCCGAGCGCAGCGACTTAGACCGCTCGGCCATCCTGACAGCTCTTTCCTTCCAAGGTTCAATGGGGGAATTTGACACCTGGTAGCCCGCCATTCATTTCAATTGGGCATTTCGACCATTCATTCCTATGGGGCAATCTCTGGGATTCGAACCCGCGCCTCCAGTGGGGACTGCGACCCGAGCGCAGCGACTTAGACCACTCGGCCATCCTGACAGCTCTTTCCTTCCCAGGTTCATTGGGGGACTTTGACACCTGGTAGCCCGCCATTCATTTCAATGGGGCATTTCGACCATTCATTCCTATGGGGGAATCTCTGGGATTCGAACCCGCGCCTCCAGTGGGGACTGCGACCCGAACGCAGCGACTTAGACCGCTCGGCCATCCTGACAGCTCTTTCCTTCCCAGGTTCAATGGGGGACTTTGACACCTGGTAGCCCGCCATTCATTTCAATGGGGCATTTCGACCATTCATTCCTATGGGGGAATCTCTGGGATTCGAACCCACGCCTCCAGTGGGGACTGCGACCCGAGCGCAGCGACTTAGACCGCTCGGCCATCCTGACAGCTCTTTCCTTCCAAGGTTCAATGGGGGACTTTGACACCTGGTAGCCCGCCATTCATTTCAATTGGGCATTTCGACCATTCATTCCTATGGGGGAATCTCTGGGATTCGAACCCGCGCCTCCAGTGGGGACTGCGACCCGAGCGCAGCGACTTAGACCGCTCGGCCATCCTGACAGCTCTTTCCTTCCCAGGTTCATTGGGGGACTTTGACACCTGGTAGCCCGCCATTCATTTCAATGGGGCATTTCGACCATTCATTCCTATGGGGGAATCTCTGGGATTCGAACCCTCGCCTCCAGTGGGGCAGCGACCCGAGCGCAGCGACTTAGACCGCTCGGCCATCCTGACAGCTCTTTCCTTCCCAGGTTCATTGGGGGACTTTGACACCTGGTAGCCCGCCATTCATTTCAATTGGGCATTTCGACCATTCATTCCTATGGGGGAATCTCTGGGATTCGAACCCGCGCCTCCAGTGGGGACTGCGACCCGAGCGCAGCGACTTAGACCGCTCAGCCATCCTGACAGCTCTTTCCTTCCCAGGTTCATTGGGGGACTTTGACACCTGGTAGCCCGCCATTCATTTCAATTGGGCATTTCGACCATTCATTCCTATGGGGGAATCTCTGGGATTCGAACCCGCGCCTCCAGTGGGGACTGCGACCCGAGCGCAGCGACTTAGACCGCTCGGCCATCCTGACAGCTCTTTCCTTCCCAGGTTCATTGGGGGACTTTGACACCTGGTAGCCCGCCATTCATTTCAATGGGGCATTTCGACCATTCATTCCTATGGGGGAATCTCTGGGATTCGAACCCTCGCCTCCTGTGGGGCAGCGACCCGAGCGCAGCGACTTAGACCGCTCGGCCATCCTGACAGCTCTTTCCTTCCCAGGTTCAATGGGGGACTTTGACACCTGGTAGCCCGCCATTCATTTCAATGGGGCATTTCGACCATTCATTCCTATGGGGGAATCTCTGGGATTCGAACCCGCGCCTCCAGTGGGGACCTACCCGAGCGCAGCGACTTAGACCGCTCGGCCATCCTGACAGCTCTTTCCTTCCCAGGTTCATTGGGGGACTTTGACACCTGGTAGCCCGCCATTTATTTCAATTGGGCATTTCGACCATTCATTCCTATGGGGGAATCTCTGGGATTCGAACCCGCGCCTCCAGTGGGGACTGCGACCCGAGCGCAGCGACTTAGACCGCTCAGCCATCCTGACAGCTCTGTCCTTCCAAGGTTCAATGGGGGACTTTGACACCTGGTAGCCCGCCATTCATTTCAATTGGGCATTTCGACCATTCATTCCTATGGGGGAATCTCTGGGATTCGAACCCGCGCCTCCAGTGGGGACTGCGACCCGAGCGCAGCGACTTAGACCGCTCGGCCATCCTGACAGCTCTTTCCTTCCCAGGTTCATTGGGGGACTTTGACACCTGGTAGCCCGCCATTCATTTCAATTGGGCATTTCGACCATTCATTCCTATGGGGGAATCTCTGGGATTCGAACCCGCGCCTCCAGTGGGGACTGCGACCCGAGCGCAGCGACTTAGACCGCTCAGCCATCCTGACAGCTCTTTCCTTCCCAGGTTCATTGGGGGACTTTGACACCTGGTAAACCGCCATTTATTTCAATTGGGCATTTCGACCTTTCATTCCTATGGGGGAATCTCTGGGATTCGAACCCGCGCCTCCAGTGGGGACTGCGACCCGAGCGCAGCGACTTAGACCGCTCGGCCATCCTGACAGCTCTTTCCTTCCCAGGTTCATTGGGGGACTTTGACACCTGGTAAACCGCCATTTATTTCAATTGGGCATTTCGACCTTTCATTCCTATGGGGGAATCTCTGGGATTCGAACCCGCGCCTCCAGTGGGGACTGCGACCCGAGCGCAGCGACTTAGACCGCTCGGCCATCCTGACAGCTCTTTCCTTCCCAGGTTCATTGGGGGACTTTGACACCTGGTAGCCCGCCATTTATTTCAATTGGGCATTTCGACCATTCATTCCTATGGGGGAATCTCTGGGATTCGAACCCGCGCCTCCAGTGGGGACTGCGACCCGAGCGCAGCGACTTAGACCGCTCGGCCATCCTGACAGCTCTTTCCTTCCCAGGTTCATTGGGGGACTTTGACACCTGGTAAACCGCCATTTATTTCAATTGGGCATTTCGACCTTTCATTCCTATGGGGGAATCTCTGGGATTCGAACCCGCGCCTCCAGTGGGGACTGCGACCCGAGCGCAGCGACTTAGACCGCTCGGCCATCCTGACAGCTCTTTCCTTCCCAGGTTCATTGGGGGACTTTGACACCTGGTAGCCCGCCATTCATTTCAATGGGGCATTTCGACCATTCATTCCTATGGGGGAATCTCTGGGATTCGAACCCGCGCCTCCAGTGGGGACTGCGACCCGAGCGCAGCGACTTAGACCGCTCAGCCATCCTGACAGCTCTTTCCTTCCAAGGTTCAATGGGGGACTTTGACACCTGGTAGCCCGCCATTCATTTCAATTGGGCATTTCGACCATTCATTCCTATGGGGGAATCTCTGGGATTCGAACCCGCGCCTCCAGTGGGGACTGCGACCCGAGCGCAGCGACTTAGACCGCTCGGCCATCCTGACAGCTCTTTCCTTCCCAGGTTCATTGGGGGACTTTGACACCTGGTAGCCCGCCATTCATTTCAATTGGGCATTTCGACCATTCATTCCTATGGGGGAATCTCTGGGATTCGAACCCGCGCCTCCAGTGGGGACTGCGACCCGAGCGCAGCGACTTAGACCGCTCGGCCATCCTGACAGCTCTTTCCTTCCCAGGTTCATTGGGGGACTTTGACACCTGGTAGCCCGCCATTTATTTCAATTGGGCATTTCGACCATTCATTCCTATGGGGGAATCTCTGGGATTCGAACCCACGCCTCCAGTGGGGACTGCGACCCGAGCGCAGCGACTTAGACCGCTCGGCCATCCTGACAGCTCTTTCCTTCCAAGGTTCAATGGGGGAATTTGACACCTGGTAGCCCGCCATTCATTTCAATTGGGCATTTCGACCATTCATTCCTATGGGGCAATCTCTGGGATTCGAACCCGCGCCTCCAGTGGGGACTGCGACCCGAGCGCAGCGACTTAGACCACTCGGCCATCCTGACAGCTCTTTCCTTCCCAGGTTCATTGGGGGACTTTGACACCTGGTAGCCCGCCATTCATTTCAATGGGGCATTTCGACCATTCATTCCTATGGGGGAATCTCTGGGATTCGAACCCGCGCCTCCAGTGGGGACTGCGACCCGAACGCAGCGACTTAGACCGCTCGGCCATCCTGACAGCTCTTTCCTTCCCAGGTTCAATGGGGGACTTTGACACCTGGTAGCCCGCCATTCATTTCAATGGGGCATTTCGACCATTCATTCCTATGGGGGAATCTCTGGGATTCGAACCCACGCCTCCAGTGGGGACTGCGACCCGAGCGCAGCGACTTAGACCGCTCGGCCATCCTGACAGCTCTTTCCTTCCAAGGTTCAATGGGGGACTTTGACACCTGGTAGCCCGCCATTCATTTCAATTGGGCATTTCGACCATTCATTCCTATGGGGGAATCTCTGGGATTCGAACCCGCGCCTCCAGTGGGGACTGCGACCCGAGCGCAGCGACTTAGACCGCTCGGCCATCCTGACAGCTCTTTCCTTCCCAGGTTCATTGGGGGACTTTGACACCTGGTAGCCCGCCATTCATTTCAATGGGGCATTTCGACCATTCATTCCTATGGGGGAATCTCTGGGATTCGAACCCTCGCCTCCAGTGGGGCAGCGACCCGAGCGCAGCGACTTAGACCGCTCGGCCATCCTGACAGCTCTTTCCTTCCCAGGTTCATTGGGGGACTTTGACACCTGGTAGCCCGCCATTCATTTCAATTGGGCATTTCGACCATTCATTCCTATGGGGGAATCTCTGGGATTCGAACCCGCGCCTCCAGTGGGGACTGCGACCCGAGCGCAGCGACTTAGACCGCTCAGCCATCCTGACAGCTCTTTCCTTCCCAGGTTCATTGGGGGACTTTGACACCTGGTAGCCCGCCATTCATTTCAATTGGGCATTTCGACCATTCATTCCTATGGGGGAATCTCTGGGATTCGAACCCGCGCCTCCAGTGGGGACTGCGACCCGAGCGCAGCGACTTAGACCGCTCGGCCATCCTGACAGCTCTTTCCTTCCCAGGTTCATTGGGGGACTTTGACACCTGGTAGCCCGCCATTCATTTCAATGGGGCATTTCGACCATTCATTTTCCTATGGGGGAATCTCTGGGATTCGAACCCGCGCCTCCAGTGGGGACTGCGACCCGAGCGCAGCGACTTAGACCGCTCGGCCATCCTGACAGCTCTTTCCTTCCAGGTTCATTGGGGGACTTTGACACCTGGTAGCCCGCCATTCATTTCAATGGGGCATTTCGACCATTCATTCCTATGGGGGAATCTCTGGGATTCGAACCCTCGCCTCCAGTGGGGACTGCGACCCGAACGCAGTGACTTAGACCGCTCGGCCATCCTGACAGCTCTTTCCTTCCCAGGTTCAATGGGGGACTTTGACACCTGGTAGCCCGCCATTCATTTCAATGGGGCATTTCGACCATTCATTCCTATGGGGGAATCTCTGGGATTCGAACCCACGCCTCCAGTGGGGACTGCGACCCGAGCGCAGCGACTTAGACCGCTCGGCCATCCTGACAGCTCTTTCCTTCCAAGGTTCAATGGGGGACTTTGACACCTGGTAGCCCGCCATTCATTTCAATTGGGCATTTCGACCATTCATTCCTATGGGGGAATCTCTGGGATTCGAACCCGCGCCTCCAGTGGGGACTGCACCCGAGCGCAGCGACTTAGACCGCTCGGCCATCCTGACAGCTCTTTCCTTCCAAGGTTCAATGGGGGACTTTGACACCTGGTAGCCCGCCATTCATTTCAATTGGGCATTTCGACCATTCATTCCTATGGGGGAATCTCTGGGATTCGAACCCGCGCCTCCAGTGGGGACTGCGACCCGAGCGCAGCGACTTAGACCGCTCGGCCATCCTGACAGCTCTTTCCTTCCCAGGTTCATTGGGGGACTTTGACACCTGGTAGCCCGCCATTCATTTCAATGGGGCATTTCGACCATTCATTCCTATGGGGGAATCTCTGGGATTCGAACCCTCGCCTCCAGTGGGGCAGCGACCCGAGCGCAGCGACTTAGACCGCTCGGCCATCCTGACAGCTCTTTCCTTCCCAGGTTCATTGGGGGACTTTGACACCTGGTAGCCCGCCATTCATTTCAATTGGGCATTTCGACCATTCATTCCTATGGGGGAATCTCTGGGATTCGAACCCGCGCCTCCAGTGGGGACTGCGACCCGAGCACAGCGACTTAGACCGCTCAGCCATCCTGACAGCTCTTTCCTTCCCAGGTTCATTGGGGGACTTTGACACCTGGTAGCCCGCCATTCATTTCAATTGGGCATTTCGACCATTCATTCCTAAGGGGGAATCTCTGGGATTCGAACCCGCGCCTCCAGTGGGGACTGCGACCCGAGCGCAGCGACTTAGACCGCTCAGCCATCCTGATAGCTCTTTCCTTCCCAGGTTCAATGGGGGACTTTGACACCTGGTAGCCCGCCATTCATTTCAATGGGGCATTTCGACCATTCATTCCTATGGGGGAATCTCTGGGATTCGAACCCACGCCTCCAGTGGGGACTGCGACCCGAGCGCAGCGACTTAGACCGCTCGGCCATCCTGACAGCTCTTTCCTTCCAAGGTTCAATGGGGGACTTTGACACCTGGTAGCCCGCCATTCATTTCAATTGGGCATTTCGACCATTCATTCCTATGGGGGAATCTCTGGGATTCGAACCCTCGCCTCCAGTGGGGACTGCGACCCGAACGCAGTGACTTAGACCGCTCGGCCATCCTGACAGCTCTTTCCTTCCCAGGTTCAATGGGGGACTTTGACACCTGGTAGCCCGCCATTCATTTCAATGGGGCATTTCGACCATTCATTCCTATGGGGGAATCTCTGGGATTCGAACCCACGCCTCCAGTGGGGACTGCGACCCGAGCGCAGCGACTTAGACCGCTCGGCCATCCTGACAGCTCTTTCCTTCCAAGGTTCAATGGGGGACTTTGACACCTGGTAGCCCGCCATTCATTTCAATTGGGCATTTCGACCATTCATTCCTATGGGGGAATCTCTGGGATTCGAACCCGCGCCTCCAGTGGGGACTGCAACCCGAGCGCAGCGACTTAGACCGCTCGGCCATCCTGACAGCTCTTTCCTTCCAAGGTTCAATGGGGGACTTTGACACCTGGTAGCCCGCCATTCATTTCAATTGGGCATTTCGACCATTCATTCCTATGGGGGAATCTCTGGGATTCGAACCCGCGCCTCCAGTGGGGACTGCGACCCGAGCGCAGCGACTTAGACCGCTCGGCCATCCTGACAGCTCTTTCCTTCCCAGGTTCATTGGGGGACTTTGACACCTGGTAGCCCGCCATTCATTTCAATGGGGCATTTCGACCATTCATTCCTATGGGGGAATCTCTGGGATTCGAACCCTCGCCTCCAGTGGGGCAGCGACCCGAGCGCAGCGACTTAGACCGCTCGGCCATCCTGACAGCTCTTTCCTTCCCAGGTTCATTGGGGGACTTTGACACCTGGTAGCCCGCCATTCATTTCAATTGGGCATTTCGACCATTCATTCCTATGGGGGAATCTCTGGGATTCGAACCCGCGCCTCCAGTGGGGACTGCGACCCGAGCACAGCGACTTAGACCGCTCAGCCATCCTGACAGCTCTTTCCTTCCCAGGTTCATTGGGGGACTTTGACACCTGGTAGCCCGCCATTCATTTCAATTGGGCATTTCGACCATTCATTCCTAAGGGGGAATCTCTGGGATTCGAACCCGCGCCTCCAGTGGGGGACTGCGACCCGAGCGCAGCGACTTAGACCGCTCAGCCATCCTGATAGCTCTTTCCTTCCCAGGTTCAATGGGGGACTTTGACACCTGGTAGCCCGCCATTCATTTCAATGGGGCATTTCGACCATTCATTCCTATGGGGGAATCTCTGGGATTCGAACCCACGCCTCCAGTGGGGACTGCGACCCGAGCGCAGCGACTTAGACCGCTCGGCCATCCTGACAGCTCTTTCCTTCCAAGGTTCAATGGGGGACTTTGACACCTGGTAGCCCGCCATTCATTTCAATTGGGCATTTCGACCATTCATTCCTATGGGGGAATCTCTGGGATTCGAACCCGCGCCTCCAGTGGGGATTGCGACCCGAGCGCAGCGACTTAGACCGCTCAGCCATCCTGACAGCTCTTTCCTTCCCAGGTTCATTGGGGGACTTTGACACCTGGTAAACCGCCATTTATTTCAATTGGGCATTTCGACCTTTCATTCCTATGGGGGAATCTCTGGGATTCGAACCCGCGCCTCCAGTGGGGGACTGCGACCCGAGCGCAGCGACTTAGACCGCTCGGCCATCCTGACAGCTCTTTCCTTCCCAGGTTCATTGGGGGACTTTGACACCTGGTAGCCCGCCATTTATTTCAATTGGGCATTTCGACCATTCATTCCTATGGGGGAATCTCTGGGATTCGAACCCGCGCCTCCAGTGGGGACTGCGACCCGAGCGCAGCGACTTAGACCGCTCAGCCATCCTGACAGCTCTTTCCTTCCCAGGTTCATTGGGGGACTTTGACACCTGGTAGCCCGCCATTCATTTCAATTGGGCATTTCGACCATTCATTCCTATGGGGGAATCTCTGGGATTCGAACCCGCGCCTCCAGTGGGGACTGCGACCCGAGCGCAGCGACTTAGACCGCTCAGCCATCCTGACAGCTCTTTCCTTCCCAGGTTCATTGGGGGACTTTGACACCTGGTAGCCCGCCATTCATTTCAATGGGGCATTTCGACCATTCATTCCTATGGGGGAATCTCTGGGATTCGAACCCGCGCCTCCAGTGGGGACTGCGACCCTAGCGCAGCGACTTAGACCGCTCAGCCATCCTGACAGCTCTTTCCTTCCAAGGTTCAATGGGGGACTTTGACACCTGGTAGCCCGCCATTCATTTCAATTGGGCATTTCGACCATTCATTCCTATGGGGGAATCTCTGGGATTCGAACCCGCGCCTCCAGTGGGGACTGCGACCCGAGCGCAGCGACTTAGACCGCTCAGCCATCCTGACAGCTCTTTCCTTCCCAGGTTCATTGGGGGACTTTGACACCTGGTAGCCCGCCATTCATTTCAATGGGGCATTTCGACCATTCATTCCTATGGGGGAATCTCTGGGATTCGAACCCTCGCCTCCAGTGGGGCAGCGACCCGAGCGCAGCGACTTAGACCGCTCGGCCATCCTGACAGCTCTTTCCTTCCCAGGTTCATTGGGGGACTTTGACACCTGGTAGCCCGCCATTCATTTCAATTGGGCATTTCGACCATTCATTCCTATGGGGGAATCTCTGGGATTCAAACCCGCGCCTCCAGTGGGGACTGCGACCCGAGCGCAGCGACTTAGACCGCTCAGCCATCCTGACAGCTCTTTCCTTCCCAGGTTCATTGGGGGACTTTGACACCTGGTAGCCCGCCATTCATTTCAATTGGGCATTTCGACCATTCATTCCTATGGGGGAATCTCTGGGATTCGAACCCGCGCCTCCAGTGGGGACTGCGACCCGAGCGCAGCGACTTAGACCGCTCAGCCATCCTGACAGCTCTTTCCTTCCCAGGTTCATTGGGGGACTTTGACACCTGGTAGCCCGCCATTCATTTCAATTGGGCATTTCGACCATTCATTCCTATGGGGAATCTCTGGGATTCGAACCCGCGCCTCCAGTGGGGACTGCGACCCGAGCGCAGCGACTTAGACCGCTCAGCCATCCTGACAGCTCTTTCCTTCCCAGGTTCATTGGGGGACTTTGACACCTGGTAAACCGCCATTTATTTCAATTGGGCATTTCGACCTTTCATTCCTATGGGGGAATCTCTGGGATTCGAACCCGCGCCTCCAGTGGGGACTGCGACCCGAGCGCAGCGACTTAGACCGCTCGGCCATCCTGACAGCTCTTTCCTTCCCAGGTTCATTGGGGGACTTTGACACCTGGTAGCCCGCCATTCATTTCAATGGGGCATTTCGACCATTCATTCCTATGGGGGAATCTCTGGGATTCGAACCCTCGCCTCCAGTGGGGACTGCGACCCGAACGCAGTGACTTAGACCGCTCGGCCATCCTGACAGCTCTTTCCTTCCCAGGTTCAATGGGGGACTTTGACACCTGGTAGCCCGCCATTCATTTCAATGGGGCATTTCGACCATTCATTCCTATGGGGGAATCTCTGGGATTCGAACCCACGCCTCCAGTGGGGACTGCGACCCGAGCGCAGCGACTTAGACCGCTCGGCCATCCTGACAGCTCTTTCCTTCCAAGGTTCAATGGGGGACTTTGACACCTGGTAGCCCGCCATTCATTTCAATTGGGCATTTCGACCATTCATTCCTATGGGGGAATCTCTGGGATTCGAACCCGCGCCTCCAGTGGGGACTGCGACCCGAGCGCAGCGACTTAGACCGCTCAGCCATCCTGACAGCTCTTTCCTTCCCAGGTTCATTGGGGGACTTTGACACCTGGTAAACCGCCATTTATTTCAATTGGGCATTTCGACCTTTCATTCCTATGGGGAATCTCTGGGATTCGAACCCGCGCCTCCAGTGGGGACTGCGACCCGAGCGCAGCGACTTAGACCGCTCGGCCATCCTGACAGCTCTTTCCTTCCCAGGTTCATTGGGGGACTTTGACACCTGGTAGCCCGCCATTCATTTCAATGGGGCATTTCGACCATTCATTCCTATGGGGGAATCTCTGGGATTCGAACCCTCGCCTCCAGTGGGGACTGCGACCCGAACGCAGTGACTTAGACCGCTCGGCCATCCTGACAGCTCTTTCCTTCCCAGGTTCAATGGGGGACTTTGACACCTGGTAGCCCGCCATTCATTTCAATGGGGCATTTCGACCATTCATTCCTATGGGGGAATCTCTGGGATTCGAACCCACGCCTCCAGTGGGGACTGCGACCCGAGCGCAGCGACTTAGACCGCTCGGCCATCCTGACAGCTCTTTCCTTCCAAGGTTCAATGGGGGACTTTGACACCTGGTAGCCCGCCATTCATTTCAATTGGGCATTTCGACCATTCATTCCTATGGGGGAATCTCTGGGATTCGAACCCGCGCCTCCAGTGGGGACTGCAACCCGAGCGCAGCGACTTAGACCGCTCGGCCATCCTGACAGCTCTTTCCTTCCAAGGTTCAATGGGGGACTTTGACACCTGGTAGCCCGCCATTCATTTCAATTGGGCATTTCGACCATTCATTCCTATGGGGGAATCTCTGGGATTCGAACCCTCGCCTCCAGTGGGGCAGCGACCCGAGCGCAGCGACTTAGACCGCTCGGCCATCCTGACAGCTCTTTCCTTCCCAGGTTCATTGGGGGACTTTGACACCTGGTAGCCCGCCATTCATTTCAATTGGGCATTTCGACCATTCATTCCTATGGGGGAATCTCTGGGATTCGAACCCGCGCCTCCAGTGGGGACTGCGACCCGAGCACAGCGACTTAGACCGCTCAGCCATCCTGACAGCTCTTTCCTTCCCAGGTTCATTGGGGGACTTTGACACCTGGTAGCCCGCCATTCATTTCAATTGGGCATTTCGACCATTCATTCCTATGGGGGAATCTCTGGGATTCGAACCCGCGCCTCCAGTGGGGACTGCGACCCGAGCGCAGCGACTTAGACCGCTCAGCCATCCTGACAGCTCTTTCCTTCCCAGGTTCATTGGGGGACTTTGACACCTGGTAGCCCGCCATTCATTTCAATGGGGCATTTCGACCATTCATTCCTATGGGGGAATCTCTGGGATTCGAACCCGCGCCTCCAGTGGGGACTGCGACCCTAGCGCAGCGACTTAGACCGCTCAGCCATCCTGACAGCTCTTTCCTTCCAAGGTTCAATGGGGGACTTTGACACCTGGTAGCCCGCCATTCATTTCAATTGGGCATTTCGACCATTCATTCCTATGGGGGAATCTCTGGGATTCGAACCCCGCGCCTCCAGTGGGGACTGCGACCCGAGCGCAGCGACTTAGACCGCTCAGCCATCCTGACAGCTCTTTCCTTCCCAGGTTCATTGGGGGACTTTGACACCTGGTAGCCCGCCATTCATTTCAATGGGGCATTTCGACCATTCATTCCTATGGGGGAATCTCTGGGATTCGAACCCTCGCCTCCAGTGGGGCAGCGACCCGAGCGCAGCGACTTAGACCGCTCGGCCATCCTGACAGCTCTTTCCTTCCCAGGTTCATTGGGGGACTTTGACACCTGGTAGCCCGCCATTCATTTCAATTGGGCATTTCGACCATTCATTCCTATGGGGGAATCTCTGGGATTCAAACCCGCGCCTCCAGTGGGGACTGCGACCCGAGCGCAGCGACTTAGACCGCTCAGCCATCCTGACAGCTCTTTCCTTCCCAGGTTCATTGGGGGACTTTGACACCTGGTAGCCCGCCATTCATTTCAATTGGGCATTTCGACCATTCATTCCTATGGGGGAATCTCTGGGATTCGAACCCGCGCCTCCAGTGGGGACTGCGACCCGAGCGCAGCGACTTAGACCGCTCAGCCATCCTGACAGCTCTTTCCTTCCCAGGTTCATTGGGGGACTTTGACACCTGGTAGCCCGCCATTCATTTCAATGGGGCATTTCGACCATTCATTCCTATGGGGGAATCTCTGGGATTCGAACCCGCGCCTCCAGTGGGGACTGCGACCCGAGCGCAGCGACTTAGACCGCTCAGCCATCCTGACAGCTCTTTCCTTCCAAGGTTCAATGGGGGACTTTGACACCTGGTAGCCCGCCATTCATTTCAATTGGGCATTTCGACCATTCATTCCTATGGGGGAATCTCTGGGATTCGAACCCGCGCCTCCAGTGGGGACTGCGACCCGAGCGCAGCGACTTAGACCGCTCGGCCATCCTGACAGCTCTTTCCTTCCCAGGTTCATTGGGGGACTTTGACACCTGGTAGCCCGCCATTCATTTCAATTGGGCATTTCGACCATTCATTCCTATGGGGGAATCTCTGGGATTCGAACCCGCGCCTCCAGTGGGGACTGCGACCCGAGCGCAGCGACTTAGACCGCTCAGCCATCCTGACAGCTCTTTCCTTCCCAGGTTCATTGGGGGACTTTGACACCTGGTAAACCGCCATTTATTTCAATTGGGCATTTCGACCTTTCATTCCTATGGGGGAATCTCTGGGATTCGAACCCGCGCCTCCAGTGGGGACTGCAACCCGAGCGCAGCGACTTAGACCGCTCAGCCATCCTGACAGCTCTTTCCTTCCCAGGTTCATTGGGGGACTTTGACACCTGGTAAACCGCCATTTATTTCAATTGGGCATTTCGACCTTTCATTCCTATGGGGGAATCTCTGGGATTCGAACCCGCGCCTCCAGTGGGGACTGCGACCCGAGCGCAGCGACTTAGACCGCTCGGCCATCCTGACAGCTCTTTCCTTCCCAGGTTCATTGGGGGACTTTGACACCTGGTAGCCCGCCATTTATTTCAATTGGGCATTTCGACCATTCATTCCTATGGGGGAATCTCTGGGATTCGAACCCGCGCCTCCAGTGGGGACTGCGACCCGAGCGCAGCGACTTAGACCGCTCAGCGCCATCCTGACAGCTCTTTCCTTCCCAGGTTCAATGGGGGACTTTGACACCTGGTAGCCCGCCATTCATTTCAATGGGGCATTTCGACCATTCATTCCTATGGGGGAATCTCTGGGATTCGAACCCACGCCTCCAGTGGGGACTGCGACCCGAGCGCAGCGACTTAGACCGCTCGGCCATCCTGACAGCTCTTTCCTTCCAAGGTTCAATGGGGGACTTTGACACCTGGTAGCCCGCCATTCATTTCAATTGGGCATTTCGACCATTCATTCCTATGGGGGAATCTCTGGGATTCGAACCCGCGCCTCCAGTGGGGACTGCGACCCGAGCGCAGCGACTTAGACCGCTCAGCCATCCTGACAGCTCTTTCCTTCCCAGGTTCATTGGGGGACTTTGACACCTGGTAAACCGCCATTTATTTCAATTGGGCATTTCGACCTTTCATTCCTATGGGGGAATCTCTGGGATTCGAACCCGCGCCTCCAGTGGGGACTGCGACCCGAGCGCAGCGACTTAGACCGCTCGGCCATCCTGACAGCTCTTTCCTTCCCAGGTTCATTGGGGGACTTTGACACCTGGTAGCCCGCCATTCATTTCAATGGGGCATTTCGACCATTCATTCCTATGGGGGAATCTCTGGGATTCGAACCCTCGCCTCCAGTGGGGACTGCGACCCGAACGCAGTGACTTAGACCGCTCGGCCATCCTGACAGCTCTTTCCTTCCCAGGTTCAATGGGGGACTTTGACACCTGGTAGCCCGCCATTCATTTCAATGGGGCATTTCGACCATTCATTCCTATGGGGGAATCTCTGGGATTCGAACCCACGCCTCCAGTGGGGACTGCGACCCGAGCGCAGCGACTTAGACCGCTCGGCCATCCTGACAGCTCTTTCCTTCCAAGGTTCAATGGGGGACTTTGACACCTGGTAGCCCGCCATTCATTTCAATTGGGCATTTCGACCATTCATTCCTATGGGGGAATCTCTGGGATTCGAACCCGCGCCTCCAGTGGGGACTGCGACCCGAGCGCAGCGACTTAGACCGCTCAGCCATCCTGACAGCTCTTTCCTTCCCAGGTTCATTGGGGGACTTTGACACCTGGTAAACCGCCATTTATTTCAATTGGGCATTTCGACCTTTCATTCCTATGGGGGAATCTCTGGGATTCGAACCCGCGCCTCCAGTGGGGACTGCGACCCGAGCGCAGCGACTTAGACCGCTCGGCCATCCTGACAGCTCTTTCCTTCCCAGGTTCATTGGGGGACTTTGACACCTGGTAGCCCGCCATTCATTTCAATGGGGCATTTCGACCATTCATTCCTATGGGGGAATCTCTGGGATTCGAACCCTCGCCTCCAGTGGGGACTGCGACCCGAACGCAGTGACTTAGACCGCTCGGCCATCCTGACAGCTCTTTCCTTCCCAGGTTCAATGGGGGACTTTGACACCTGGTAGCCCGCCATTCATTTCAATGGGGCATTTCGACCATTCATTCCTATGGGGGAATCTCTGGGATTCGAACCCACGCCTCCAGTGGGGACTGCGACCCGAGCGCAGCGACTTAGACCGCTCGGCCATCCTGACAGCTCTTTCCTTCCAAGGTTCAATGGGGGACTTTGACACCTGGTAGCCCGCCATTCATTTCAATTGGGCATTTCGACCATTCATTCCTATGGGGGAATCTCTGGGATTCGAACCCGCGCCTCCAGTGGGGACTGCAACCCGAGCGCAGCGACTTAGACCGCTCGGCCATCCTGACAGCTCTTTCCTTCCAAGGTTCAATGGGGGACTTTGACACCTGGTAGCCCGCCATTCATTTCAATTGGGCATTTCGACCATTCATTCCTATGGGGGAATCTCTGGGATTCGAACCCGCGCCTCCAGTGGGGACTGCGACCCGAGCGCAGCGACTTAGACCGCTCGGCCATCCTGACAGCTCTTTCCTTCCCAGGTTCATTGGGGGACTTTGACACCTGGTAGCCCGCCATTCATTTCAATGGGGCATTTCGACCATTCATTCCTATGGGGGAATCTCTGGGATTCGAACCCTCGCCTCCAGTGGGGCAGCGACCCGAGCGCAGCGACTTAGACCGCTCGGCCATCCTGACAGCTCTTTCCTTCCCAGGTTCATTGGGGGACTTTGACACCTGGTAGCCCGCCATTCATTTCAATTGGGCATTTCGACCATTCATTCCTATGGGGGAATCTCTGGGATTCGAACCCGCGCCTCCAGTGGGGACTGCGACCCGAGCGCAGCGACTTAGACCGCTCAGCCATCCTGATAGCTCTTTCCTTCCCAGGTTCAATGGGGGACTTTGACACCTGGTAGCCCGCCATTCATTTCAATGGGGCATTTCGACCATTCATTCCTATGGGGGAATCTCTGGGATTCGAACCCACGCCTCCAGTGGGGACTGCGACCCGAGCGCAGCGACTTAGACCGCTCGGCCATCCTGACAGCTCTTTCCTTCCAAGGTTCAATGGGGGACTTTGACACCTGGTAGCCCGCCATTCATTTCAATTGGGCATTTCGACCATTCATTCCTATGGGGGAATCTCTGGGATTCGAACCCGCGCCTCCAGTGGGGACTGCGACCCGAGCGCAGCGACTTAGACCGCTCAGCCATCCTGACAGCTCTTTCCTTCCCAGGTTCATTGGGGGACTTTGACACCTGGTAGCCCGCCATTCATTTCAATGGGGCATTTCGACCATTCATTCCTATGGGGGAATCTCTGGGATTCGAACCCTCGCCTCCAGTGGGGACTGCGACCCGAACGCAGCGACTTAGACCGCTCGGCCATCCTGACAGCTCTTTCCTTCCCAGGTTCAATGGGGGACTTTGACACCTGGTAGCCCGCCATTCATTTCAATTGGGCATTTCGACCATTCATTCCTATGGGGGAATCTCTGGGATTCGAACCCGCGCCGCCAGTGGGGACTGCGACCCGAGCGCAGCGACTTAGACCGCTCGGCCATCCTGACAGCTCTTTCCTTCCCAGGTTCATTGGGGGACTTTGACACCTGGTAGCCCGCCATTCATTTCAATGGGGCATTTCGACCATTCATTCCTATGGGGGAATCTCTGGGATTCGAACCCTCGCCTCCAGTGGGGCAGCGACCCGAGCGCAGCGACTTAGACCGCTCGGCCATCCTGACAGCTCTTTCCTTCCCAGGTTCATTGGGGGACTTTGACACCTGGTAGCCCGCCATTTATTTCAATTGGGCATTTCGACCATTCATTCCTATGGGGGAATCTCTGGGATTCGAACTCGCGCCTCCAGTGGGGACTGCGACCCGAGCGCAGCGACTTAGACCGCTCGGCCATCCTGACAGCTCTTTCCTTCCCAGGTTCATTGGGGGACTTTGACACCTGGTAGCCCGCCATTCATTTCAATTGGGCATTTCGACCATTCATTCCTATGGGGGAATCTCTGGGATTCGAACCCGCGCCTCCAGTGGGGACTGCGACCCGAGCGCAGCGACTTAGACCGCTCGGCCATCCTGACAGCTCTTTCCTTCCCAGGTTCATTGGGGGACTTTGACACCTGGTAGCCCGCCATTCATTTCAATGGGACATTTCGACCATTCATTCCTATGGGGGAATCTCTGGGATTCGAACCCGCGCCTCCAGTGGGGACTGCAACCCGAGCGCAGCGACTTAGACCGCTCGGCCATCCTGACAGCTCTTTCCTTCCCAGGTTCATTGGGGGACTTTGACACCTGGTAGCCCGCCATTCATTTCAATGGGGCATTTCGACCATTCATTCCTATGGGGGAATCTCTGGGATTCGAACCCTCGCCTCCAGTGGGGACTGCGACCCGAACGCAGCGACTTAGACCGCTCGGCCATCCTGACAGCTCTTTCCTTCCCAGGTTCATTGGGGGACTTTGACACCTGGTAGCCCGCCATTCATTTCAATTGGGCATTTCGACCATTCATTCCTATGGGGGAATCTCTGGGATTCAAACCCGCGCCTCCAGTGGGGACTGCGACCCGAGCGCAGCGACTTAGACCGCTCAGCCATCCTGACAGCTCTTTCCTTCCCAGGTTCATTGGGGGACTTTGACACCTGGTAGCCCGCCATTCATTTCAATGGGGCATTTCGACCAATCATTCCTATGGGGGAATCTCTGGGATTCGAACCCGCGCCTCCAGTGGGGACTGCGACCCGAGCGCAGCGACTTAGACCGCTCAGCCATCCTGACAGCTCTTTCCTTCCAAGGTTCAATGGGGGACTTTGACACCTGGTAGCCCGCCATTCATTTCAATTGGGCATTTCGACCATTCATTCCTATGGGGGAATCTCTGGGATTCGAACCCGCGCCTCCAGTGGGGACTGCGACCCGAGCGCAGCGACTTAGACCGCTCAGCCATCCTGACAGCTCTTTCCTTCCCAGGTTCATTGGGGGACTTTGACACCTGGTAAACCGCCATTTATTTCAATTGGGCATTTCGACCTTTCATTCCTATGGGGGAATCTCTGGGATTCGAACCCGCGCCTCCAGTGGGGACTGCGACCCGAGCGCAGCGACTTAGACCGCTCAGCCATCCTGACAGCTCTTTCCTTCCCAGGTTCATTGGGGGACTTTGACACCTGGTAAACCGCCATTTATTTCAATTGGGCATTTCGACCTTTCATTCCTATGGGGGAATCTCTGGGATTCGAACCCGCGCCTCCAGTGGGGACTGCGACCCGAGCGCAGCGACTTAGACCGCTCGGCCATCCTGACAGCTCTTTCCTTCCCAGGTTCATTGGGGGACTTTGACACCTGGTAGCCCGCCATTCATTTCAATGGGGCATTTCGACCATTCATTCCTATGGGGGAATCTCTGGGATTCGAACCCTCGCCTCCAGTGGGGCAGCGACCCGAGCGCAGCGACTTAGACCGCTCGGCCATCCTGACAGCTCTTTCCTTCCCAGGTTCATTGGGGGACTTTGACACCTGGTAGCCCGCCATTCATTTCAATTGGGCATTTCGACCATTCATTCCTATGGGGGAATCTCTGGGATTCGAACCCGCGCCTCCAGTGGGGACTGCGACCCGAGCGCAGCGACTTAGACCGCTCAGCCATCCTGACAGCTCTTTCCTTCCCAGGTTCATTGGGGGACTTTGACACCTGGTAGCCCGCCATTCATTTCAATGGGGCATTTCGACCATTCATTCCTATGGGGGAATCTCTGGGATTCGAACCCGCGCCTCCAGTGGGGACTGCGACCCGAGCGCAGCGACTTAGACCGCTCAGCCATCCTGACAGCTCTTTCCTTCCAAGGTTCAATGGGGGACTTTGACACCTGGTAGCCCGCCATTCATTTCAATTGGGCATTTCGACCATTCATTCCTATGGGGGAATCTCTGGGATTCGAACCCGCGCCTCCAGTGGGGACTGCGACCCGAGCGCAGCGACTTAGACCGCTCGGCCATCCTGACAGCTCTTTCCTTCCCAGGTTCATTGGGGGACTTTGACACCTGGTAGCCCGCCATTCATTTCAATTGGGCATTTCGACCATTCATTCCTATGGGGGAATCTCTGGGATTCGAACCCGCGCCTCCAGTGGGGACTGCGACCCGAGCGCAGCGACTTAGACCGCTCAGTTATCCTGACAGCTCTTTCCTTCCCAGGTTCAATGGGGGACTTTGACACCTGGTAGCCCGCCATTCATTTCAATGGGGCATTTCGACCATTCATTCCTATGGGGGAATCTCTGGGATTCGAACCCACGCCTCCAGTGGGGACTGCGACCCGAGCGCAGCGACTTAGACCGCTCAGCCATCCTGACAGCTCTTTCCTTCCCAGGTTCATTGGGGGACTTTGACACCTGGTAGCCCGCCATTCATTTCAATGGGGCATTTCGACCATTCATTCCTATGGGGGAATCTCTGGGATTCGAACCCTCGCCTCCAGTGGGGACTGCGACCCGAACGCAGCGACTTAGACCGCTCGGCCATCCTGACAGCTCTTTCCTTCCCAGGTTCAATGGGGGACTTTGACACCTGGTAGCCCGCCATTCATTTCAATGGGGCATTTCGACCATTCATTCCTATGGGGGAATCTCTGGGATTCGAACCCACGCCTCCAGTGGGGACTGCGACCCGAGCGCAGCGACTTAGACCGCTCGGCCATCCTGACAGCTCTTTCCTTCCAAGGTTCAATGGGGGACTTTGACACCTGGTAGCCCGCCATTCATTTCAATTGGGCATTTCGACCATTCATTCCTATGGGGGAATCTCTGGGATTCGAACCCGCGCCTCCAGTGGGGACTGCGACCCGAGCGCAGCGACTTAGACCGCTCGGCCATCCTGACAGCTCTTTCCTTCCCAGGTTCATTGGGGGACTTTGACACCTGGTAGCCCGCCATTCATTTCAATGGGGCATTTCGACCATTCATTCCTATGGGGGAATCTCTGGAATTCGAACCCTCGCCTCCAGTGGGGCAGCGACCCGAGCGCAGCGACTTAGACCGCTCGGCCATCCTGACAGCTCTTTCCTTCCCAGGTTCATTGGGGGACTTTGACACCTGGTAGCCCGCCATTCATTTCAATTGGGCATTTCGACCATTCATTCCTATGGGGGAATCTCTGGGATTCGAACCCCCGCCTCCAGTGGGGACTGCGACCCGAGCGCAGCGACTTAGACCGCTCGGCCATCCTGACAGCTCTTTCCTTCCAAGGTTCAATGGGGGACTTTGACACCTGGTAGCCCGCCATTCATTTCAATTGGGCATTTCGACCATTCATTCCTATGGGGGAATCTCTGGGATTCGAACCCGCGCCTCCAGTGGGGACTGCGACCCGAGCGCAGCGACTTAGACCGCTCGGCCATCCTGACAGCTCTTTCCTTCCCAGGTTCATTGGGGGACTTTGACACCTGGTAGCCCGCCATTCATTTCAATGGGGCATTTCGACCATTCATTCCTATGGGGGAATCTCTGGGATTCGAACCCGCGCCTCCAGTGGGGACTGCGACCCGAGCGCAGCGACTTAGACCGCTCGGCCATCCTGACAGCTCTTTCCTTCCCAGGTTCATTGGGGGACTTTGACACCTGGTAGCCCGCCATTCATTTCAATGGGGCATTTCGACCATTCATTCCTATGGGGGAATCTCTGGGATTCGAACCCTCGCCTCCAGTGGGGCAGCGACCCGAGCGCAGCGACTTAGACCGCTCGGCCATCCTGACAGCTCTTTCCTTCCCAGGTTCATTGGGGGACTTTGACACCTGTTAGCCCGCCATTCATTTCAATTGGGCATTTCGACCATTCATTCCTATGGGGGAATCTCTGGGATTCGAACCCGCGCCTCCAGTGGGGACTGCGACCCGAGCGCAGCGACTTAGACCGCTCAGCCATCCTGACAGCTCTTTCCTTCCCAGGTTCATTGGGGGACTTTGACACCTGGTAGCCCGCCATTCATTTCAATGGGACATTTCGACCATTCATTCCTATGGGGGAATCTCTGGGATTCGAACCCGCGCCTCCAGTGGGGACTGCGACCCGAGCGCAGCGACTTAGACCGCTCGGCCATCCTGACAGCTCTTTCCTTCCCAGGTTCATTGGGGGACTTTGACACCTGGTAGCCCGCCATTTATTTCAATTGGGCATTTCGACCATTCATTCCTATGGGGGAATCTCTGGGATTCGAACCCGCGCCTCCAGTGGGGACTGCGACCCGAGCGCAGCGACTTAGACCGCTCAGCCATCCTGACACCTCTTTCCTTCCCAGGTTCATTGGGGGACTTTGACACCTGGTAAACCGCCATTTATTTCAATTGGGCATTTCGACCTTTCATTCCTATGGGGGAATCTCTGGGATTCGAACCCGCGGCTCCAGTGGGGACTGCGACCCGAGCGCAGCGACTTAGACCGCTCGGCCATCCTGACAGCTCTTTCCTTCCCAGGTTCATTGGGGGACTTTGACACCTGGTAGCCCGCCATTCATTTCAATGGGGCATTTCGACCATTCATTCCTATGGGGGAATCTCTGGGATTCGAACCCTCGCCTCCAGTGGGGACTGCGACCCGAACGCAGCGACTTAGACCGCTCGGCCATCCTGACAGCTCTTTCCTTCCCAGGTTCAATGGGGGACTTTGACACCTGGTAGCCCGCCATTCATTTCAATTGGGCATTTCGACCATTCATTCCTATGGGGGAATCTCTGGGATTCGAACCCGCGCCGCCAGTGGGGACTGCGACCCGAGCGCAGCGACTTAGACCGCTCGGCCATCCTGACAGCTCTTTCCTTCCCAGGTTCATTGGGGGACTTTGACACCTGGTAGCCCGCCATTCATTTCAATGGGGCATTTCGACCATTCATTCCTATGGGGGAATCTCTGGGATTCGAACCCTCGCCTCCAGTGGGGCAGCGACCCGAGCGCAGCGACTTAGACCGCTCGGCCATCCTGACAGCTCTTTCCTTCCCAGGTTCATTGGGGGACTTTGACACCTGGTAGCCCGCCATTTATTTCAATTGGGCATTTCGACCATTCATTCCTATGGGGGAATCTCTGGGATTCGAACTCGCGCCTCCAGTGGGGACTGCGACCCGAGCGCAGCGACTTAGACCGCTCGGCCATCCTGACAGCTCTTTCCTTCCCAGGTTCATTGGGGGACTTTGACACCTGGTAGCCCGCCATTCATTTCAATTGGGCATTTCGACCATTCATTCCTATGGGGGAATCTCTGGGATTCGAACCCGCGCCTCCAGTGGGGACTGCGACCCGAGCGCAGCGACTTAGACCGCTCGGCCATCCTGACAGCTCTTTCCTTCCCAGGTTCATTGGGGGACTTTGACACCTGGTAGCCCGCCATTCATTTCAATGGGACATTTCGACCATTCATTCCTATGGGGGAATCTCTGGGATTCGAACCCGCGCCTCCAGTGGGGACTGCAACCCGAGCGCAGCGACTTAGACCGCTCGGCCATCCTGACAGCTCTTTCCTTCCCAGGTTCATTGGGGGACTTTGACACCTGGTAGCCCGCCATTCATTTCAATGGGGCATTTCGACCATTCATTCCTATGGGGGAATCTCTGGGATTCGAACCCTCGCCTCCAGTGGGGACTGCGACCCGAACGCAGCGACTTAGACCGCTCGGCCATCCTGACAGCTCTTTCCTTCCCAGGTTCATTGGGGGACTTTGACACCTGGTAGCCCGCCATTCATTTCAATTGGGCATTTCGACCATTCATTCCTATGGGGGAATCTCTGGGATTCAAACCCGCGCCTCCAGTGGGGACTGCGACCCGAGCGCAGCGACTTAGACCGCTCAGCCATCCTGACAGCTCTTTCCTTCCCAGGTTCATTGGGGGACTTTGACACCTGGTAGCCCGCCATTCATTTCAATGGGGCATTTCGACCAATCATTCCTATGGGGGAATCTCTGGGATTCGAACCCGCGCCTCCAGTGGGGACTGCGACCCGAGCGCAGCGACTTAGACCGCTCAGCCATCCTGACAGCTCTTTCCTTCCAAGGTTCAATGGGGGACTTTGACACCTGGTAGCCCGCCATTCATTTCAATTGGGCATTTCGACCATTCATTCCTATGGGGGAATCTCTGGGATTCGAACCCGCGCCTCCAGTGGGGACTGCGACCCGAGCGCAGCGACTTAGACCCCTCGGCCATCCTGACAGCTCTTTCCTTCCCAGGTTCATTGGGGGACTTTGACACCTGGTAGCCCGCCATTCATTTCAATTGGGCATTTCGACCATTCATTCCTATGGGGGAATCTCTGGGATTCGAACCCGCGCCTCCAGTGGGGACTGCGACCCGAGCGCAGCGACTTAGACCGCTCAGCCATCCTGACAGCTCTTTCCTTCCCAGGTTCATTGGGGGACTTTGACACCTGGTAAACCGCCATTTATTTCAATTGGGCATTTCGACCTTTCATTCCTATGGGGGAATCTCTGGGATTCGAACCCGCGCCTCCAGTGGGGACTGCGACCCGAGCGCAGCGACTTAGACCGCTCAGCCATCCTGACAGCTCTTTCCTTCCCAGGTTCATTGGGGGACTTTGACACCTGGTAAACCGCCATTTATTTCAATTGGGCATTTCGACCTTTCATTCCTATGGGGGAATCTCTGGGATTCGAACCCGCGCCTCCAGTGGGGACTGCGACCCGAGCGCAGCGACTTAGACCGCTCGGCCATCCTGACAGCTCTTTCCTTCCCAGGTTCATTGGGGGACTTTGACACCTGGTAGCCCGCCATTCATTTCAATGGGGCATTTCGACCATTCATTCCTATGGGGGAATCTCTGGGATTCGAACCCTCGCCTCCAGTGGGGCAGCGACCCGAGCGCAGCGACTTAGACCGCTCGGCCATCCTGACAGCTCTTTCCTTCCCAGGTTCATTGGGGGACTTTGACACCTGGTAGCCCGCCATTCATTTCAATTGGGCATTTCGACCATTCATTCCTATGGGGGAATCTCTGGGATTCGAACCCGCGCCTCCAGTGGGGACTGCGACCCGAGCGCAGCGACTTAGACCGCTCAGCCATCCTGACAGCTCTTTCCTTCCCAGGTTCATTGGGGGACTTTGACACCTGGTAGCCCGCCATTCATTTCAATGGGGCATTTCGACCATTCATTCCTATGGGGGAATCTCTGGGATTCGAACCCGCGCCTCCAGTGGGGACTGCGACCCGAGCGCAGCGACTTAGACCGCTCAGCCATCCTGACAGCTCTTTCCTTCCAAGGTTCAATGGGGGACTTTGACACCTGGTAGCCCGCCATTCATTTCAATTGGGCATTTCGACCATTCATTCCTATGGGGGAATCTCTGGGATTCGAACCCGCGCCTCCAGTGGGGACTGCGACCCGAGCGCAGCGACTTAGACCGCTCGGCCATCCTGACAGCTCTTTCCTTCCCAGGTTCATTGGGGGACTTTGACACCTGGTAGCCCGCCATTTATTTCAATTGGGCATTTCGACCATTCATTCCTATGGGGGAATCTCTGGGATTCGAACCCGCGCCTCCAGTGGGGACTGCGACCCGAGCGCAGCGACTTAGACCGCTCAGCCATCCTGACAGCTCTTTCCTTCCCAGGTTCATTGGGGGACTTTGACACCTGGTAAACCGCCATTTATTTCAATTGGGCATTTCGACCTTTCATTCCTATGGGGGAATCTCTGGGATTCGAACCCGCGCCTCCAGTGGGGACTGCGACCCGAGCGCAGCGACTTAGACCGCTCGGCCATCCTGACAGCTCTTTCCTTCCCAGGTTCATTGGGGGACTTTGACACCTGGTAGCCCGCCATTCATTTCAATGGGGCATTTCGACCATTCATTCCTATGGGGGAATCTCTGGGATTCGAACCCTCGCCTCCAGTGGGGCAGCGACCCGAGCGCAGCGACTTAGACCGCTCGGCCATCCTGACAGCTCTTTCCTTCCCAGGTTCATTGGGGGACTTTGACACCTGTTAGCCCGCCATTCATTTCAATTGGGCATTTCGACCATTCATTCCTATGGGGGAATCTCTGGGATTCGAACCCGCGCCTCCAGTGGGGACTGCGACCCGAGCGCAGCGACTTAGACCGCTCAGCCATCCTGGCAGCTCTTTCCTTCCCAGGTTCATTGGGGGACTTTGACACCTGGTAGCCCGCCATTCATTTCAATGGGACATTTTGACCATTCATTCCTATGGGGGAATCTCTGGGATTCGAACCCGCGCCTCCAGTGGGGACTGCAACCCGAGCGCAGCGACTTAGACCGCTCGGCCATCCTGACAGCTCTTTCCTTCCCAGGTTCATTGGGGGACTTTGACACCTGGTAGCCCGCCATTCATTTCAATGGGGCATTTCGACCATTCATTCCTATGGGGGAATCTCTGGGATTCGAACCCTCGCCTCCAGTGGGGACTGCGACCCGAACGCAGCGACTTAGACCGCTCGGCCATCCTGACAGCTCTTTCCTTCCCAGGTTCAATGGGGGACTTTGACACCTGGTAGCCCGCCATTCATTTCAATGGGGCATTTCGACCATTCATTCCTATGGGGGAATCTCTGGGATTCGAACCCACGCCTCCAGTGGGGACTGCGACCCGAGCGCAGCGACTTAGACCGCTCGGCCATCCTGACAGCTCTTTCCTTCCAAGGTTCAATGGGGGACTTTGACACCTGGTAAACCGCCATTTATTTCAATTGGGCATTTCGACCTTTCATTCCTATGGGGGAATCTCTGGGATTCGAACCCGCGCCTCCAGTGGGGACTGCGACCCGAGCGCAGCGACTTAGACCGCTCAGCCATCCTGACAGCTCTTTCCTTCCCAGGTTCATTGGGGGACTTTGACACCTGGTAAACCGCCATTTATTTCAATTGGGCATTTCGACCTTTCATTCCTATGGGGGAATCTCTGGGATTCGAACCCGCGCCTCCAGTGGGGACTGCGACCCGAGCGCAGCGACTTAGACCGCTCGGCCATCCTGACAGCTCTTTCCTTCCCAGGTTCATTGGGGGACTTTGACACCTGGTAGCCCGCCATTTATTTCAATTGGGCATTTCGACCATTCATTCCTATGGGGGAATCTCTGGGATTCGAACCCGCGCCTCCAGTGGGGACTGCGACCCGAGCGCAGCGACTTAGACCGCTCAGCCATCCTGACAGCTCTTTCCTTCCCAGGTTCATTGGGGGACTTTGACACCTGGTAAACCGCCATTTATTTCAATTGGGCATTTCGACCTTTCATTCCTATGGGTCGAATCTCTGGGATTCGAACCCGCGCCTCCAGTGGGGACTGCGACCCGAGCGCAGCGACTTAGACCGCTCGGCCATCCTGACAGCTCTTTCCTTCTCAGGTTCATTGGGGGACTTTGACACCTGGTAGCCCGCCATTCATTTCAATGGGGCATTTCGACCATTCATTCCTATGGGGGAATCTCTGGGATTCGAACCCTCGCCTCCAGTGGGGACTGCGACCCGAACGCAGCGACTTAGACCGCTCGGCCATCCTGACAGCTCTTTCCTTCCCAGGTTCAATGGGGGACTTTGACACCTGGTAGCCCGCCATTCATTTCAATGGGGCATTTCGACCATTCATTCCTATGGGGGAATCTCTGGGATTCGAACCCACGCCTCCAGTGGGGACTGCGACCCGAGCGCAGCGACTTAGACCGCTCGGCCATCCTGACAGCTCTTTCCTTCCAAGGTTCAATGGGGGACTTTGACACCTGGTAGCCCGCCATTCATTTCAATTGGGCATTTCGACCATTCATTCCTATGGGGGAATCTCTGGGATTCGAACCCGCGCCTCCAGTGGGGACTGCGACCCGAGCGCAGCGACTTAGACCGCTCGGCCATCCTGACAGCTCTTTCCTTCCCAGGGTCATTGGGGGACTTTGACACCTGGTAGCCCGCCATTCATTTCAATGGGGCATTTCGACCATTCATTCCTATGGGGGAATCTCTGGGATTCGAACCCTCGCCTCCAGTGGGGCAGCGACCCGAGCGCAGCGACTTAGACCGCTCGGCCATCCTGACAGCTCTTTCCTTCCCAGGTTCATTGGGGGACTTTGACACCTGGTAGCCCGCCATTCATTTCAATTGGGCATTTCGACCATTCATTCCTATGGGGGAATCTCTGGGATTCGAACCCGCGCCTCCAGTGGGGACTGCGACCCGAGCGCAGCGACTTAGACCGCTCAGCCATCCTGACAGCTCTTTCCTTCCCAGGTTCATTGGGGGACTTTGACACCTGGTAGCCCGCCATTCATTTCAATTGGGCATTTCGACCATTCATTCCTATGGGGGAATCTCTGGGATTCGAACCCGCGCCTCCAGTGGGGACTGCGACCCGAGCGCAGCGACTTAGACCGCTCAGCCATCCTGACAGCTCTTTCCTTCCCAGGTTCATTGGGGGACTTTGACACCTGGTAGCCCGCCATTCATTTCAATGGGGCATTTCGACCATTCATTCCTATGGGGAAATCTCTGGGATTCGAACCCGCGCCTCCAGTGGGGACTGCGACCCGAGCGCAGCGACTTAGACCGCTCAGCCATCCTGACAGCTCTTTCCTTCCAAGGTTCAATGGGGGACTTTGACACCTGGTAGCCCGCCATTCATTTCAATTGGGCATTTCGACCATTCATTCCTATGGGGGAATCTCTGGGATTCGAACCCGCGCCTCCAGTGGGGACTGCGACCCGAGCGCAGCGACTTAGACCGCTCGGCCATCCTGACAGCTCTTTCCTTCCCAGGTTCATTGGGGGACTTTGACACCTGGTAGCCCGCCATTCATTTCAATTGGGCATTTCGACCATTCATTCCTATGGGGGAATCTCTGGGATTCGAACCCGCGCCTCCAGTGGGGACTGCGACCCGAGCGCAGCGACTTAGACCGCTCAGCCATCCTGACAGCTCTTTCCTTCCCAGGTTCAATGGGGGACTTTGACACCTGGTAGCCCGCCATTCATTTCAATGGGGCATTTCGACCATTCATTCCTATGGGGGAATCTCTGGGATTCGAACCCACGCCTCCAGTGGGGACTGCGACCCGAGCGCAGCGACTTAGACCGCTCGGCCATCCTGACAGCTCTTTCCTTCCCAGGTTCATTGGGGGACTTTGACACCTGGTAAACCGCCATTTATTTCAATTGGGCATTTCGACCTTTCATTCCTATGGGGGAATCTCTGGGATTCGAACCCGCGCCTCCAGTGGGGACTGCGACCCGAGCGCAGCGACTTAGACCGCTCAGCCATCCTGACAGCTCTTTCCTTCCCAGGTTCATTGGGGGACTTTGACACCTGGTAAACCGCCATTTATTTCAATTGGGCATTTCGACCTTTCATTCCTATGGGGGAATCTCTGGGATTCGAACCCGCGCCTCCAGTGGGGACTGCGACCCGAGCGCAGCGACTTAGACCGCTCGGCCATCCTGACAGCTCTTTCCTTCCCAGGTTCATTGGGGGACTTTGACACCTGGTAGCCCGCCATTTATTTCAATTGGGCATTTCGACCATTCATTCCTATGGGGGAATCTCTGGGATTCGAACCCGCGCCTCCAGTGGGGACTGCGACCCGAGCGCAGCGACTTAGACCGCTCAGCCATCCTGACAGCTCTTTCCTTCCCAGGTTCATTGGGGGACTTTGACACCTGGTAAACCGCCATTTATTTCAATTGGGCATTTCGACCTTTCATTCCTATGGGTCGAATCTCTGGGATTCGAACCCGCGCCTCCAGTGGGGACTGCGACCCGAGCGCAGCGACTTAGACCGCTCGGCCATCCTGACAGCTCTTTCCTTCTCAGGTTCATTGGGGGACTTTGACACCTGGTAGCCCGCCATTCATTTCAATGGGGCATTTCGACCATTCATTCCTATGGGGGAATCTCTGGGATTCGAACCCTCGCCTCCAGTGGGGACTGCGACCCGAACGCAGCGACTTAGACCGCTCGGCCATCCTGACAGCTCTTTCCTTCCCAGGTTCAATGGGGGACTTTGACACCTGGTAGCCCGCCATTCATTTCAATGGGGCATTTCGACCATTCATTCCTATGGGGAATCTCTGGGATTCGAACCCACGCCTCCAGTGGGGACTGCGACCCGAGCGCAGCGACTTAGACCGCTCGGCCATCCTGACAGCTCTTTCCTTCCCAGGTTCATTGGGGGACTTTGACACCTGGTAGCCCGCCATTCATTTCAATTGGGCATTTCGACCATTCATTCCTATGGGGGAATCTCTGGGATTCGAACCCGCGCCTCCAGTGGGGACTGCGACCCGAGCGCAGCGACTTAGACCGCTCAGCCATCCTGACAGCTCTTTCCTTCCCAGGTTCAATGGGGGACTTTGACACCTGGTAGCCCGCCATTCATTTCAATGGGGCATTTCGACCATTCATTCCTATGGGGGAATCTCTGGGATTCGAACCCACGCCTCCAGTGGGGACTGCGACCCGAGCGCAGCGACTTAGACCGCTCGGCCATCCTGACAGCTCTTTCCTTCCCAGGTTCATTGGGGGACTTTGACACCTGGTAGCCCGCCATTCATTTCAATGGGGCATTTCGACCATTCATTCCTATGGGGGAATCTCTGGGATTCGAACCCGCGCCTCCAGTGGGGACTGCGACCCGAGCGCAGCGACTTAGACCGCTCGGCCATCCTGACAGCTCTTTCCTTCCCAGGTTCATTGGGGGACTTTGACACCTGGTAGCCCGCCATTCATTTCAATGGGGCATTTCGACCATTCATTCCTATGGGGGAATCTCTGGGATTCGAACCCTCGCCTCCAGTGGGGCAGCGACCCGAGCGCAGCGACTTAGACCGCTCGGCCATCCTGACAGCTCTTTCCTTCCCAGGTTCATTGGGGGACTTTGACACCTGTTAGCCCGCCATTCATTTCAATTGGGCATTTCGACCATTCATTCCTATGGGGGAATCTCTGGGATTCGAACCCGCGCCTCCAGTGGGGACTGCGACCCGAGCGCAGCGACTTAGACCGCTCAGCCATCCTGGCAGCTCTTTCCTTCCCAGGTTCATTGGGGGACTTTGACACCTGGTAGCCCGCCATTCATTTCAATGGGACATTTTGACCATTCATTCCTATGGGGGAATCTCTGGGATTCGAACCCGCGCCTCCAGTGGGGACTGCAACCCGAGCGCAGCGACTTAGACCGCTCGGCCATCCTGACAGCTCTTTCCTTCCCAGGTTCATTGGGGGACTTTGACACCTGGTAGCCCGCCATTCATTTCAATGGGGCATTTCGACCATTCATTCCTATGGGGGAATCTCTGGGATTCGAACCCTCGCCTCCAGTGGGGACTGCGACCCGAACGCAGCGACTTAGACCGCTCGGCCATCCTGACAGCTCTTTCCTTCCCAGGTTCAATGGGGGACTTTGACACCTGGTAGCCCGCCATTCATTTCAATAGGGCATTTCGACCATTCATTCCTATGGGGGAATCTCTGGGATTCGAACCCACGCCTCCAGTGGGGACTGCGACCCGAGCGCAGCGACTTAGACCGCTCGGCCATCCTGACAGCTCTTTCCTTCCAAGGTTCAATGGGGGACTTTGACACCTGGTAAACCGCCATTTATTTCAATTGGGCATTTCGACCTTTCATTCCTATGGGGGAATCTCTGGGATTCGAACCCGCGCCTCCAGTGGGGACTGCGACCCGAGCGCAGCGACTTAGACCGCTCAGCCATCCTGACAGCTCTTTCCTTCCCAGGTTCATTGGGGGACTTTGACACCTGGTAAACCGCCATTTATTTCAATTGGGCATTTCGACCTTTCATTCCTATGGGGGAATCTCTGGGATTCGAACCCGCGCCTCCAGTGGGGACTGCGACCCGAGCGCAGCGACTTAGACCGCTCGGCCATCCTGACAGCTCTTTCCTTCCCAGGTTCATTGGGGGACTTTGACACCTGGTAGCCCGCCATTTATTTCAATTGGGCATTTCGACCATTCATTCCTATGGGGGAATCTCTGGGATTCGAACCCGCGCCTCCAGTGGGGACTGCGACCCGAGCGCAGCGACTTAGACCGCTCAGCCATCCTGACAGCTCTTTCCTTCCCAGGTTCATTGGGGGACTTTGACACCTGGTAAACCGCCATTTATTTCAATTGGGCATTTCGACCTTTCATTCCTATGGGTCGAATCTCTGGGATTCGAACCCGCGCCTCCAGTGGGGACTGCGACCCGAGCGCAGCGACTTAGACCGCTCGGCCATCCTGACAGCTCTTTCCTTCTCAGGTTCATTGGGGGACTTTGACACCTGGTAGCCCGCCATTCATTTCAATGGGGCATTTCGACCATTCATTCCTATGGGGGAATCTCTGGGATTCGAACCCTCGCCTCCAGTGGGGACTGCGACCCGAACGCAGCGACTTAGACCGCTCGGCCATCCTGACAGCTCTTTCCTTCCCAGGTTCAATGGGGGACTTTGACACCTGGTAGCCCGCCATTCATTTCAATGGGGCATTTCGACCATTCATTCCTATGGGGGAATCTCTGGGATTTGAACCCACGCCTCCAGTGGGGACTGCGACCCGAGCGCAGCGACTTAGACCGCTCGGCCATCCTGACAGCTCTTTCCTTCCAAGGTTCAATGGGGGACTTTGACACCTGGTAGCCCGCCATTCATTTCAATTGGGCATTTCGACCATTCATTCCTATGGGGGAATCTCTGGGATTCGAACCCGCGCCTCCAGTGGGGACTGCGACCCGAGCGCAGCGACTTAGACCGCTCGGCCATCCTGACAGCTCTTTCCTTCCCAGGGTCATTGGGGGACTTTGACACCTGGTAGCCCGCCATTCATTTCAATTGGGCATTTCGACCATTCATTCCTATGGGGGAATCTCTGGGATTCGAACCCGCGCCTCCAGTGGGGACTGCGACCCGAGCGCAGCGACTTAGACCGCTCGGCCATCCTGACAGCTCTTTCCTTCCCAGGTTCATTGGGGGACTTTGACACCTGGTAGCCCGCCATTCATTTCAATTGGGCATTTCGACCATTCATTCCTATGGGGGAATCTCTGGGATTCGAACCCGCGCCTCCAGTGGGGACTGCGACCCGAGCGCAGCGACTTAGACCGCTCGGCCATCCTGACAGCTCTTTCCTTCCCAGGTTCATTGGGGGACTTTGACACCTGGTAGCCCGCCATTCATTTCAATGGGGCATTTCGACCATTCATTCCTATGGGGGAATCTCTGGAATTCGAACCCTCGCCTCCAGTGGGGCAGCGACCCGAGCGCAGCGACTTAGACCGCTCGGCCATCCTGACAGCTCTTTCCTTCCCAGGTTCATTGGGGGACTTTGACACCTGGTAGCCCGCCATTCATTTCAATGGGGCATTTCGACCATTCATTCCTATGGGGGAATCTCTGGGATTCGAACCCTCGCCTCCAGTGGGGCAGCGACCCGAGCGCAGCGACTTAGACCGCTCGCCATCCTGACAGCTCTTTCCTTCCCAGGTTCATTGGGGGACTTTGACACCTGTTAGCCCGCCATTCATTTCAATTGGGCATTTCGACCATTCATTCCTATGGGGGAATCTCTGGGATTCGAACCCGCGCCTCCAGTGGGGACTGCGACCCGAGCGCAGCGACTTAGACCGCTCAGCCATCCTGACAGCTCTTTCCTTCCCAGGTTCATTGGGGGACTTTGACACCTGGTAGCCCGCCATTCATTTCAATTGGGCATTTCGACCATTCATTCCTATGGGGGAATCTCTGGGATTCGAACCCGCGCCTCCAGTGGGGACTGCGACCCGAGCGCAGCGACTTAGACCGCTCAGCCATCCTGACAGCTCTTTCCTTCCCAGGTTCATTGGGGGACTTTGACACCTGGTAGCCCGCCATTCATTTCAATGGGGCATTTCGACCATTCATTCCTATGGGGGAATCTCTGGGATTCGAACCCGCGCCTCCAGTGGGGACTGCGACCCGAGCGCAGCGACTTAGACCGCTCAGCCATCCTGACAGCTCTTTCCTTCCAAGGTTCAATGGGGGACTTTGACACCTGGTAGCCCGCCATTCATTTCAATTGGGCATTTCGACCATTCATTCCTATGGGGGAATCTCTGGGATTCGAACCCGCGCCTCCAGTGGGGACTGCGACCCGAGCGCAGCGACTTAGACCGCTCGGCCATCCTGACAGCTCTTTCCTTCCCAGGTTCATTGGGGGACTTTGACACCTGGTAGCCCGCCATTCATTTCAATTGGGCATTTCGACCATTCATTCCTATGGGGGAATCTCTGGGATTCGAACCCGCGCCTCCAGTGGGGACTGCGACCCGAGCGCAGCGACTTAGACCGCTCAGCCATCCTGACAGCTCTTTCCTTCCCAGGTTCATTGGGGGACTTTGACACCTGGTAAACCGCCATTTATTTCAATTGGGCATTTCGACCTTTCATTCCTATGGGGGAATCTCTGGGATTCGAACCCGCGCCTCCAGTGGGGACTGCGACCCGAGCGCAGCGACTTAGACCGCTCGGCCATCCTGACAGCTCTTTCCTTCCCAGGTTCATTGGGGGACTTTGACACCTGGTAGCCCGCCATTCATTTCAATGGGGCATTTCGACCATTCATTCCTATGGGGGAATCTCTGGGATTCGAACCCTCGCCTCCAGTGGGGACTGCGACCCGAACGCAGCGACTTAGACCGCTCGGCCATCCTGACAGCTCTTTCCTTCCCAGGTTCAATGGGGGACTTTGACACCTGGTAGCCCGCCATTCATTTCAATTGGGCTTTTCGACCATTCATTCCTATGGGGGAATCTCTGGGATTCGAACCCGCGCCTCCAGTGGGGACTGCGACCCGAGCTCAGCGACTTAGACCGCTCGGCCATCCTGACAGCTCTTTCCTTCCCAGGTTCATTGGGGGACTTTGACACCTGGTAGCCCGCCATTCATTTCAATTGGGCATTTCGACCATTCATTCCTATGGGGGAATCTCTGGGATTCGAACCCGCGCCTCCAGTGGGGACTGCGACCCGAGCGCAGCGACTTAGACCGCTCAGCCATCCTGACAGCTCTTTCCTTCCCAGGTTCATTGGGGGACTTTGACACCTGGTAGCCCGCCATTCATTTCAATTGGGCATTTCGACCATTCATTCCTATGGGGGGAATCTCTGGGATTCGAACCCGCGCCTCCAGTGGGGACTGCGACCCGAGCGCAGCGACTTAGACCGCTCAGCCATCCTGACAGCTCTTTCCTTCCCAGGTTCATTGGGGGACTTTGACACCTGGTAGCCCGCCATTCATTTCAATGGGGCATTTCGACCATTCATTCCTATGGGGGAATCTCTGGGATTCGAACCCGCGCCTCCAGTGGGGACTGCGACCCGAGCGCAGCGACTTAGACCGCTCGGCCATCCTGACAGCTCTTTCCTTCCAAGGTTCATTGGGGGACTTTGACACCTGGTAGCCCGCCATTCATTTCAATTGGGCATTTCGACCATTCATTCCTATGGGGGAATCTCTGGGATTCGAACCCGCGCCTCCAGTGGGGACTGCGACCCGAGCGCAGCGACTTAGACCGCTCGGCCATCCTGACAGCTCTTTCCTTCCCAGGTTCATTGGGGGACTTTGACACCTGGTAGCCCGCCATTCATTTCAATTGGGCATTTCGACCATTCATTCCTATGGGGGAATCTCTGGGATTCGAACCCGCGCCTCCAGTGGGGACTGCGACCCGAGCGCAGCGACTTAGACCGCTCAGCCATCCTGACAGCTCTTTCCTTCCCAGGTTCATTGGGGGACTTTGACACCTGGTAGCCCGCCATTCATTTCAATGGGCATTTCGACCATTCATTCCTATGGGGGAATCTCTGGGATTCGAACCCGCGCCTCCAGTGGGGACTGCGACCCGAGCGCAGCGACTTAGACCGCTCAGCCATCCTGACAGCTCTTTCCTTCCAAGGTTCAATGGGGGACTTTGACACCTGGTAGCCCGCCATTCATTTCAATGGGGCATTTCGACCATTCATTCCTATGGGGGAATCTCTGGGATTCGAACCCGCGCCTCCAGTGGGGACTGCGACCCGAGCGCAGCGACTTAGACCGCTCGCCATCCTGACAGCTCTTTCCTTCCCAGGTTCAATGGGGGACTTTGACACCTGGTAGCCCGCCATTCATTTCAATTGGGCATTTCGACCATTCATTCCTATGGGGGAATCTCTGGGATTCGAACCCGCGCCTCCAGTGGGGGACTGCGACCCGAGCGCAGCGACTTAGACCCGCTCGGCCATCCTGACAGCTCTTTCCTTCCCAGGTTCATTGGGGGACTTTGACACCTGGTAGCCCGCCATTCTTTCAATTGGGCATTTCGACCATTCATTCCTATGGGGGAATCT
>NW_027520826.1:2500-10000 GCF_051991255.1 Vanacampus margaritifer
ATCTCGGCCTTGGCAAGCGAGAATCCCCCTGGGAAGTGGCACTCTGAAAATATTTCGAAAAGAGCAGACTTTGAAAATTTTTGAGAACCAGGATTTGGGGGGGCCAAATGTACTGAGGCAGGCCGCCCATAGTGCTCTTATCTCGGCCTTGGCAAGCGAGAATCCCCCTGGGAAGTGGCACTCTGAAAATATTTCGAAAAAAGCAGACTTTGAAAATTTTTGAGAACCAGGATTTGGGGGGGCCAAATGTGCTGAGGCAGGCCGCCCATAGTGCTCTTATCTCGGCCTTGGCAAGCGAGAATCCCCCTGGGAAGTGGCACTCTGAAAATATTTCGAAAAAAGCAGACTTTGAAAATTTTTGAGAACCAGGATTTGGGGGGGCCAAATGTGCTGAGGCAGGCCGCCCATAGTGCTCTTATCTCGGCCTTGGCAAGCGAGAATCCCCCTGGGAAGTGGCACTCTGAAAATATTTCGAAAAAAGTTGACTTTGAAAATTTTTGAGAACCAGGATTTGGGGGGGCCAAATGTGTTGAGGCAGGCCGCCCATAGTGCTCTTATCTCGGCCTTGGCAAGCGAGAATCCCCCTGGGAAGTGGCACTCTGAAAATATTTCGAAGAAAGTTGACTCTGAAAATTTTTCGTCTTAAAAAGCTCGCTCCTGATATTGTACCCCATACATTTTGAGGTTTGGGGGCAAACCTCTCGAATGGGGGGACGAGGTCCCCTATCTACAGCGCCCCTAATGGCGGCAGGTGGTACTGGCCCCCTGGTCACCCGGCCATTGAAAATGAATGGGCCCCATTCATTTCCTATGGCATTTTTCGACGCCTGGTCACCCGGCCATTGAAAATGAATGGGGCACTTCCAGGGGGGGCTCTGGCTCGCCCAGGCCGAAATAGGAGCACTATGGGCGGCCTGCCTGAGCAGATTTGCCCCCCCAAATCCTGGTTCTCAAAAATTTTCAAAGTCATCTTTTTTCGAATTATTTTCAGAGTGCCACTTCCAGGGGGGTGCTCTGGCGCGCCCAGGCCGAAATAGGAGCACTATGGGCGGCCTGCCTCAGCACATTTGCCCCCCCCAAATCCTGGTTCTCAAAAATTTTCAAAGTCATTTTTTTTTAATTATTTTCAGAGTGCCACTTCCAGGGGGGTGCTCTGGCGCGCCCAGGCCGAAATAGGAGCACTATGGGCGGCCTGCCTCAGCACATTTGCCCCCCCCAAATCCTGGTTCTCAAAAAATTTCAAAGTCATTTTTTTTTAATTATTTTCAGAGTGCCACTTCCAGGGGGGTGCTCTGGCGCGCCCAGGCCGAAATAGGAGCACTATGGGCGGCCTGCCTCAGCACATTTGCCCCCCCCAAATCCTGGTTCTCAAAAATTTTCAAAGTCATTTTTTTTTAATTATTTTCAGAGTGCCACTTCCAGGGGGGTGCTCTGGCGCGCCCAGGCCGAAATAGGAGCACTATGGGCGGCCTGCCTCAGCACATTTGCCCCCCCCAAATCCTGGTTCTCAAAAAATTTCAAAGTCATTTTTTTTTAATTATTTTCAGAGTGCCACTTCCAGGGGGGTGCTCTGGCGCGCCCAGGCCGAAATAGGAGCACTATGGGCGGCCTGCCTCAGCACATTTGCCCCCCCCCCCCCAAATCCTGGTTCTCCAAAAATTTCAAAGTCAACTTTTTTTGAAATATTTTCAGAGTGCCACCTCTGGAGCCTCTGCAGCGGGGGCTCTCGCCTGCCTGGTCACCCGTCATTCATTTCAATGGGGGGGGATATGGACGCCTGGTCACCCGGCATTCATTTCAATGGGGAGATTGGAGCCCTGGGCATCCGGCCTTCATTTCAATGGGGGATTTGGACGTCTGGTCACCCGCCATTCATTTCAATGGGGAGATTGGAGCCCTGGGCACCCGGCCTTCATTTCAATGGGGGATTTGGACGCCTGGTCACCCGCCATTCATTTCAATGGGGGGATTTGGACGCCTGGTCACCCGGCATTCATTTCAATGGGGAGATTGGAGCCCTGGGCATCCGGCCTTCATTTCAATGGGGGATTTGGACGTCTGGTCACCCGCCATTCATTTCAATGGGGAGATTGGAGCCCTGGGCATCCGGCCTTCATTTCAATGGGGGATTTGGACGTCTGGTCACCCGCCATTCATTTCAATGGGGAGATTGGAGCCCTGGGCACCCGGCCTTCATTTCAATGGGGGATTTGGACGCCTGGTCACCCGCCATTCATTTCAATGGGGGGATTTGGACGCCTGGTCACCCGGCCTTCATTTCAATGGGGGATTTGGACGCCTGGTCACCCGCCATTCATTTCAATGGGGAGATTGGAGCCCTGGTCACCCGGCCTTCATTTCAATGGGGGATTTGGACGCCTGGTCATCCGCCATTCATTTCACTGGGGAGATTGGAGCCCTGGGCACCCGGCCTTCATTTCAATGGGGGATTTGGACGCCTGGTCACCCGCCATTCATTTCAATGGGGAGATTGGAGCCCTGGGCACCCGGCCTTCATTTCAATGGGGGATTTGGACGCCTGGTCACCCGCCATTCATTTCACTGGGGAGATTGGAGCCCTGGGCACCCGGCCTTCATTTCAATGGGGGATTTGGACGCCTGGTCACACCGCCATTCATTTCACTGGGGAGATTGGAGCCCTGGGCACCCGGCCTTCATTTCAATGGGGGATTTGGACGCCTGGTCACCCGCCATTCATTTCACTGGGGAGATTGGAGCCCTGGGCACCCGGCCTTCATTTCAATGGGGGATTTGGACGCCTGGTCACCCGCCATTCATTTCAATGGGGAGATTGGAGCCCTGGGCACCCGGCCTTCATTTCAATGGGGGATTTGGACGCCTGGTCACCCGCCATTCATTTCACTGGGGAGATTGGAGCCCTGGGCACCCGGCCTTCATTTCAATGGGGGATTTGGACGCCTGGTCACCCGCCATTCATTTCAATGGGAAGATTGGAGCCCTGGTCAAGCCCTGAAGAGAGACGCTCTCCCCCTGGTCCATGGCGCTCTCCCCCTGGTCCATGGAGTCCCGCAAACGGCCAGCATCAAGCCCCGAAGACAGGCGCTCTCCCACTGGTCCGTGGAGCCCCGAAGACACGCGCCAACAGCCAGCATCAAGCCCCCAAAGAGAGGCGCTCTCCCCCTGGTCCTTGGAGCCCCGCCGACGGCCAGCGACAAGCCCCGAAGTGAGGCGCTCTCCTCCTTGTTCGGCACATGCACGCACACACACCCCTCCGCACGAGCCCCTGTGCGCCCGGCGCGCCCGCAGTTGGAAGAAGGGAAAGAGGGGGAAGAGCTGGAAGTGCTGGAAGTGCTGGAAGTGCTGGAAGTGCTGGAAGTGCTGAAAGTGCTGAAAGTGCTGAAAGTAAAGGGGAAAGCGGACAGCGGCCAGCGGACAGCGGCCAGCGGACAGCGGCCAGCGGACAGCGGCCAGCGGACAGCGGCGACAGGCCAAATGTGCTGAGGGCGGCCGCCTATAGTGCTCCTATTTCGGCTATGGCAGGCGCTCTCCCCCTGGTCCATGGCGCTTTCCCCCCGGTCCATGGAGCCCCGTCAACAGCCAGCAACAAGCCCCAAAGAGAGGCGCTCTCTCCCTGGTCCATGGAGCCCCGCCAACAGGCATCAAGCCCCGAAGAGAGGCACTCTCCCCCTGGTCCATGGCGCTCTCCCCCTGGTACATGGAGCCCCGCCAACAGCCAGCAACAAGCCCCGAAGAGAGGCGCTCTCCCCCTTGTCCATGGCGCTCCAGGATGGGGGGGCCAAATGTGCTGAGGGCGGCCGCCTATAGTGCTCTTATTTCGGCTATGGCAGGTGCTCTCCCCCTGGTCCATGGCGCTCTCCCCCTGGTCCATGGAGCCACGCCAACAGCCAGCAACAAGCCCCAAAGAGAGGCGCTCTCCCCCTGGTCCATGGAGCCCCGCCAACAGGCATCAAGCCCCGAAGAGAGGCGCTCTCCCCCTGGTCCATGGCGCTCCAGGATGGGGGGGCCAAATGTGCTGAGGGCGGCCGCCTATAGTGCTCTTATTTCGGCTATGGCAGGTGCTCTCCCCCTGGTCCATGGCGCTCTCCCCCTGGTCCATGGAGCCACGCCAACAGCCAGCAACAAGCCCCAAAGAGAGGCGCTCTCCCCCTGGTCCATGGAGCCCCGCCAACAGGCATCAAGCCCCGAAGAGAGGCGCTCTCCCCCTGGTCCATGGCGCTCCAGGATGGGGGGGCCAAATGTGCTGAGGGCGGCCGCCTATAGTGCTCTTATTTCGGCTATGGCAGGTGCTCTCCCCCTGGTCCATGGCGCTCTCCCCCTGGTCCATGGAGCCACGCCAACAGCCAGCAACAAGCCCCAAAGAGAGGCGCTCTCCCCCTGGTCCATGGAGCCCCGCCAACAGGCATCAAGCCCCGAAGAGAGGCGCTCTCCTCCTGGTCCATGGCGCTCCAGGATGGGGGGGCCAAATGTGCTGAGGGCGGCCGCCTATAGTGCTCTTATTTCGGCTATGGCAGGTGCTCTCCCCCTGGTCCATGGCGCTCTCCCCCTGGTCCATGGAGCCACGCCAACAGCCAGCAACAAGCCCCAAAGAGAGGCGCTCTCCCCCTGGTCCATGGAGCCCCGCCAACAGGCATCAAGCCCCGAAGAGAGGCGCTCTCCTCCTGGTCCATGGCGCTCCAGGATGGGGGGGCCAAATGTGCTGAGGGCGGCCGCCTATAGTGCTCTTATTTCGGCTATGGCAGGTGCTCTCCCCCTGGTCCATGGCGCTCTCCCCCTGGTCCATGGAGCCACGCCAACAGCCAGCAACAAGCCCCAAAGAGAGGCGCTCTCCCCCTGGTCCATGGAGCCCCGCCAACAGGCATCAAGCCCCGAAGAGAGGCGCTCTCCTCCTGGTCCATGGCGCTCCAGGATGGGGGGGCCAAATGTGCTGAGGGCGGCCGCCCATAGTGCTCTTATTTCGGCTATGGCAGGCGAGAGCCCCCGCTGGAGGTGGCACTCTGAAAATATTTCGAAAAAAGTTGACTTTGAAAAAATTTGAGAACCAGGATTGGGGGGCCAAATGTGCTGAGGGCGGCCGCCTATAGTGCTCTTATTTCGGCTATGGCAGGTGCTCTCCCCCTGGTCCATGGCGCTCTCCCCCTGGTCCATGGAGCCCCGCCAACAGCCAGCAACAAGCCCCAAAGAGAGGCGCTCTCCCCCTGGTCCATGGAGCCCCGCCAATAGCCAGCAACAAGCCCCAAAGAGAGGCGCTCTCCCCCTGGTCCATGGAGCCCCGCCAACAGGCATCAAGCCCCGAAGAGAGGCGCTCTCCCCCTGGTCCATGGCGCTCTCCCCCTGGTCCATGGAGCCCCGCCAACAGCCAGCAACAAGCCCCAAAGAGAGGCGCTCTCCCCCTGGTCCATGGCGCTCCAGGATGGGGGGGCCAAATGTGCTCACTGAGGCCGCCCATGGCGCTCCTATTTCGGCTATGGCAGGCGAGAATCCCCCTGGGAAGTGGCACTCTGAAAATATTTTGAAAAAAGTTGACTTTGAAAATTTTTGAGAACCAGGATTTGGGGGGCCAAATGTGCTGAGGGCGGCCGCCTATAGTGCTCTTATTTCGGCTATGGCAGGTGCTCTCCCCCTGGTCCATGGCGCTCTCCCCCTGGTCCATGGAGCCCCGCCAACAGCCAGCAACAAGCCCCAAAGAGAGGCGCTCTCCCCCTGGTCCATGGAGCCCCGCCAATAGCCAGCAACAAGCCCCACAGAGAGGCGCTCTCCCCCTGGTCCATGGAGCCCCGCCAACAGGCATCAAGCCCCGAAGAGAGGCGCTCTCCCCCTGGTCCATGGCGCTCTCCCCCTGGTCCATGGAGCCCCGCCAACAGCCAGCAACAAGCCCCAAAGAGAGGCGCTCTCCCCCTGGTCCATGGCGCTCCAGGATGGGGGGGCCAAATGTGCTCACTGAGGCCGCCCATGGCGCTCCTATTTCGGCTATGGCAGGCGAGAATCCCCCTGGGAAGTGGCACTCTGAAAATATTTTGAAAAAAGTTGACTTTGAAAATTTTTGAGAACCAGGATTTGGGGGGCCAAATCTGCTGAGGCAGGCCGCCCATAGCGCTCCTATTTCGGCTATGGCAGGCGCTCTCCCCCTGGTCAATTTCAACCCCTGGGCACCCGCCAGTCGATTTTGACCCCTGGGCACCCGCCATCCAATGTCAACCCCTGGGCACCCGCCAGTCGATTTCGACCCCTGGGCACCCGCCATCCAATGTCAACCCCTGGGCACCCGCCAGTCGATTTCGACCCCTGGGCACCCGCCATCCAATGTCAACCCCTGGGCACCCGCCAGTCGATTTTGACCCCTGGGCACCCGCCATCCAATGTCAACCCCTGGGCACCCGCCATCCAATGTCAACCCCTGGGCACCCGCCAGTCGATTTCGACCCCTGGGCACCCGCCATCCAATGTCAACCCCTGGGCACCCGCCAGTCGATTTCGACCCCTGGGCACCCGCCATCCAATGTCAACCCCTGGGCACCCGCCAGTCGATTTCGACCCCTGGGCACCCGCCATCCAATGTCAACCCCTGGGCACCCGCCAGTCGATTTCGACCCCTGGGCACCCGCCATCCAATGTCAACCCCTGGGCACCCGCCAGTCGATTTCGACCCCTGGGCACCCGCCATCCAATGTCAACCCCTGGGCACCCGCCAGTCGATTTCGACCCCTGGGCACCCGCCATCCAATGTCAACCCCTGGGCACCCGCCAGTCGATTTCGACCCCTGGGCACCCGCCATCCAATGTCAACCCCTGGGCACCCGCCAGTCGATTTCGACCCCTGGGCACCCGCCATTCAATGTCAACCCCTGGGCACCCGCCAGTCGATTTTGACCCCTGGGCACCCTCCATCCAATGTCAACCCCTGGGCACCCGCCAGCCGATTTTGACCCCTGGTCACCCGCCATCCAATGTCAACCCCTGGGCACCCGCCAGCCGATTTTGACCCCTGGTCACCCGCCAGTCGCCCCTGGTCACCCGCCATCATGGAGCCCCGCCAACAACCAGCAACAAGCCCCGAACACAGGCCCCAACAGCCAGCAACAAGCCCCGAACACAGGCACCAACGACCAGCAACAAGCCCCGAACACAGGCACCAACGACCAGCAACAAGCCCCGAACACAGGCACCAACGACCAGCAACAAGCCCCGAACACAGGCACCAACGACCAGCAACAAGCCCCGAACACAGGCACCAACGACCAGCAACAAGCCCCGAACACAGGCACCAACGACCAGCAACAAGCCCCGAACACAGGCACCAACGACCAGCAACAAGCCCCGAACACAGGCACCAACGACCAGCAACAAGCCCCGAACACAGGCACCAACGACCAGCAACAAGCCCCGAACACAGGCACCAACGACCAGCAACAAGCCCCGAACACAGGCACCAACGACCAGCAACAAGCCCCGAACACAGGCACCAACGACCAGCAACAAGCCCCGAACACAGGCACCAAC
>NW_027520826.1:22500-27500 GCF_051991255.1 Vanacampus margaritifer
TTAATTATTTTCAGAGTGCCACTTCCAGGGGGGTGCTCTGGCGCGCCCAGGCCGAAATAGGAGCACTATGGGCGGCCTGCCTCAGCACATTTGCCCCCCCCAAATCCTGGTTCTCAAAAAATTTCAAAGTCATTTTTTTTTAATTATTTTCAGAGTGCCACTTCCAGGGGGGTGCTCTGGCGCGCCCAGGCCGAAATAGGAGCACTATGGGCGGCCTGCCTCAGCACATTTGCCCCCCCCCCCCCCAAATCCTGGTTCTCCAAAAATTTCAAAGTCAACTTTTTTTGAAATATTTTCAGAGTGCCACCTCTGGAGCCTCTGCAGCGGGGGCTCTCGCCTGCCTGGTCACCCGTCATTCATTTCAATGGGGGGGGATATGGACGCCTGGTCACCCGGCATTCATTTCAATGGGGAGATTGGAGCCCTGGGCATCCGGCCTTCATTTCAATGGGGGATTTGGACGTCTGGTCACCCGCCATTCATTTCAATGGGGAGATTGGAGCCCTGGGCACCCGGCCTTCATTTCAATGGGGGATTTGGACGCCTGGTCACCCGCCATTCATTTCAATGGGGGGATTTGGACGCCTGGTCACCCGGCATTCATTTCAATGGGGAGATTGGAGCCCTGGGCATCCGGCCTTCATTTCAATGGGGGATTTGGACGTCTGGTCACCCGCCATTCATTTCAATGGGGAGATTGGAGCCCTGGGCATCCGGCCTTCATTTCAATGGGGGATTTGGACGTCTGGTCACCCGCCATTCATTTCAATGGGGAGATTGGAGCCCTGGGCACCCGGCCTTCATTTCAATGGGGGATTTGGACGCCTGGTCACCCGCCATTCATTTCAATGGGGGGATTTGGACGCCTGGTCACCCGGCCTTCATTTCAATGGGGGATTTGGACGCCTGGTCACCCGCCATTCATTTCAATGGGGAGATTGGAGCCCTGGTCACCCGGCCTTCATTTCAATGGGGGATTTGGACGCCTGGTCATCCGCCATTCATTTCACTGGGGAGATTGGAGCCCTGGGCACCCGGCCTTCATTTCAATGGGGGATTTGGACGCCTGGTCACCCGCCATTCATTTCAATGGGGAGATTGGAGCCCTGGGCACCCGGCCTTCATTTCAATGGGGGATTTGGACGCCTGGTCACCCGCCATTCATTTCACTGGGGAGATTGGAGCCCTGGGCACCCGGCCTTCATTTCAATGGGGGATTTGGACGCCTGGTCACCCGCCATTCATTTCACTGGGGAGATTGGAGCCCTGGGCACCCGGCCTTCATTTCAATGGGGGATTTGGACGCCTGGTCACCCGCCATTCATTTCACTGGGGAGATTGGAGCCCTGGGCACCCGGCCTTCATTTCAATGGGGGATTTGGACGCCTGGTCACCCGCCATTCATTTCAATGGGGAGATTGGAGCCCTGGGCACCCGGCCTTCATTTCAATGGGGGATTTGGACGCCTGGTCACCCGCCATTCATTTCACTGGGGAGATTGGAGCCCTGGGCACCCGGCCTTCATTTCAATGGGGGATTTGGACGCCTGGTCACCCGCCATTCATTTCAATGGGAAGATTGGAGCCCTGGTCAAGCCCTGAAGAGAGACGCTCTCCCCCCTGGTCCATGGCGCTCTCCCCCTGGTCCATGGAGTCCCGCAAACGGCCAGCATCAAGCCCCGAAGACAGGCGCTCTCCCACTGGTCCGTGGAGCCCCGAAGACACGCGCCAACAGCCCAGCATCAAGCCCCCAAAGAGAGGCGCTCTCCCCCCTGGTCCTTGGAGCCCCGCCGACGGCCAGCGACAAGCCCCGAAGTGAGGCGCTCTCCTCCTTGTTCGGCACATGCACGCACACACACCCCTCCGCACGAGCCCCTGTGCGCCCGGCGCGCCCGCAGTTGGAAGAAGGGAAAGAGGGGGAAGAGCTGGAAGTGCTGGAAGTGCTGGAAGTGCTGGAAGTGCTGGAAGTGCTGAAAGTGCTGAAAGTGCTGAAAGTAAAGGGGAAAGCGGACAGCGGCCAGCGGACAGCGGCCAGCGGACAGCGGCCAGCGGACAGCGGCCAGCGGACAGCGGCGACAGGCCAAATGTGCTGAGGGCGGCCGCCTATAGTGCTCCTATTTCGGCTATGGCAGGCGCTCTCCCCCTGGTCCATGGCGCTTTCCCCCCCGGTCCATGGAGCCCCGTCAACAGCCAGCAACAAGCCCCAAAGAGAGGCGCTCTCTCCCTGGTCCATGGAGCCCCGCCAACAGGCATCAAGCCCCGAAGAGAGGCACTCTCCCCCTGGTCCATGGCGCTCTCCCCCTGGTACATGGAGCCCCGCCAACAGCCAGCAACAAGCCCCGAAGAGAGGCGCTCTCCCCCTTGTCCATGGCGCTCCAGGATGGGGGGGCCAAATGTGCTGAGGGCGGCCGCCTATAGTGCTCTTATTTCGGCTATGGCAGGTGCTCTCCCCCTGGTCCATGGCGCTCTCCCCCTGGTCCATGGAGCCACGCCAACAGCCAGCAACAAGCCCCAAAGAGAGGCGCTCTCCCCCCTGGTCCATGGAGCCCCGCCAACAGGCATCAAGCCCCGAAGAGAGGCGCTCTCCCCCCTGGTCCATGGCGCTCCAGGATGGGGGGGCCAAATGTGCTGAGGGCGGCCGCCTATAGTGCTCTTATTTCGGCTATGGCAGGTGCCTCTCCCCCTGGTCCATGGCGCTCTCCCCCCTGGTCCATGGAGCCACGCCAACAGCCAGCAACAAGCCCCAAAGAGAGGCGCTCTCCCCCCTGGTCCATGGAGCCCCGCCAACAGGCATCAAGCCCCGAAGAGAGGCGCTCTCCCCCTGGTCCATGGCGCTCCAGGATGGGGGGGCCAAATGTGCTGAGGGCGGCCGCCTATAGTGCTCTTATTTCGGCTATGGCAGGTGCTCTCCCCCTGGTCCATGGCGCTCTCCCCCTGGTCCATGGAGCCACGCCAACAGCCAGCAACAAGCCCCAAAGAGAGGCGCTCTCCCCCTGGTCCATGGAGCCCCGCCAACAGGCATCAAGCCCCGAAGAGAGGCGCTCTCCTCCTGGTCCATGGCGCTCCAGGATGGGGGGGGCCAAATGTGCTGAGGGCGGCCGCCTATAGTGCTCTTATTTCGGCTATGGCAGGTGCTCTCCCCCTGGTCCATGGCGCTCTCCCCCTGGTCCATGGAGCCACGCCAACAGCCAGCAACAAGCCCCAAAGAGAGGCGCTCTCCCCCCTGGTCCATGGAGCCCCCGCCAACAGGCATCAAGCCCCGAAGAGAGGCGCTCTCCTCCTGGTCCATGGCGCTCCAGGATGGGGGGGCCAAATGTGCTGAGGGCGGCCGCCTATAGTGCTCTTATTTCGGCTATGGCAGGTGCTCTCCCCCTGGTCCATGGCGCTCTCCCCCCTGGTCCATGGAGCCACGCCAACAGCCAGCAACAAGCCCCAAAGAGAGGCGCTCTCCCCCTGGTCCATGGAGCCCCGCCAACAGGCATCAAGCCCCGAAGAGAGGCGCTCTCCTCCTGGTCCATGGCGCTCCAGGATGGGGGGGCCAAATGTGCTGAGGGCGGCCGCCCATAGTGCTCTTATTTCGGCTATGGCAGGCGAGAGCCCCCGCTGGAGGTGGCACTCTGAAAATATTTCGAAAAAAGTTGACTTTGAAAAAATTTGAGAACCAGGATTGGGGGGCCAAATGTGCTGAGGGCGGCCGCCTATAGTGCTCTTATTTCGGCTATGGCAGGTGCTCTCCCCCTGGTCCATGGCGCTCTCCCCCCTGGTCCATGGAGCCCCGCCAACAGCCAGCAACAAGCCCCAAAGAGAGGCGCTCTCCCCCTGGTCCATGGAGCCCCGCCAATAGCCAGCAACAAGCCCCAAAGAGAGGCGCTCTCCCCCTGGTCCATGGAGCCCCGCCAACAGGCATCAAGCCCCGAAGAGAGGCGCTCTCCCCCTGGTCCATGGCGCTCTCCCCCTGGTCCATGGAGCCCCGCCAACAGCCAGCAACAAGCCCCAAAGAGAGGCGCTCTCCCCCTGGTCCATGGCGCTCCAGGATGGGGGGGCCAAATGTGCTCACTGAGGCCGCCCATGGCGCTCCTATTTCGGCTATGGCAGGCGAGAATCCCCCTGGGAAGTGGCACTCTGAAAATATTTTGAAAAAAGTTGACTTTGAAAATTTTTGAGAACCAGGATTTGGGGGGGCCAAATGTGCTGAGGGCGGCCGCCTATAGTGCTCTTATTTCGGCTATGGCAGGTGCTCTCCCCCTGGTCCATGGCGCTCTCCCCCTGGTCCATGGAGCCCCGCCAACAGCCAGCAACAAGCCCCAAAGAGAGGCGCTCTCCCCCTGGTCCATGGAGCCCCGCCAATAGCCAGCAACAAGCCCCACAGAGAGGCGCTCTCCCCCTGGTCCATGGAGCCCCGCCAACAGGCATCAAGCCCCGAAGAGAGGCGCTCTCCCCCTGGTCCATGGCGCTCTCCCCCCTGGTCCATGGAGCCCCCGCCAACAGCCAGCAACAAGCCCCCAAAGAGAGGCGCTCTCCCCCTGGTCCATGGCGCTCCAGGATGGGGGGGCCAAATGTGCTCACTGAGGCCGCCCATGGCGCTCCTATTTCGGCTATGGCAGGCGAGAATCCCCCTGGGAAGTGGCACTCTGAAAATATTTTGAAAAAAGTTGACTTTGAAAATTTTTGAGAACCAGGATTTGGGGGGCCAAATCTGCTGAGGCAGGCCGCCCATAGCGCTCCTATTTCGGCTATGGCAGGCGCTCTCCCCCTGGTCAATTTCAACCCCTGGGCACCCCGCCAGTCGATTTTGACCCCTGGGCACCCGCCATCCAATGTCAACCCCTGGGCACCCGCCAGTCGATTTCGACCCCTGGGCACCCGCCATCCAATGTCAACCCCTGGGCACCCGCCAGTCGCCATCCAATGTCAACCCCTGGGCACCCGCCAGTCGATTTTGACCCCTGGGCACCCGCCATCCAATGTCAACCCCTGGGCACCCGCCATCCAATGTCAACC
>NW_027520826.1:37500-45735 GCF_051991255.1 Vanacampus margaritifer
CTCCCTCGGCGCGGCGTGCCAGGTGCTTCGGCCTCGCCTTACGTGTTCGGTTCGTGGGAGGGTTTGAGAAACCGTGCTTCCGGAGGCACCGCCGCCGCCTGCGGGCGCCAAGCTCCCCCTGACGAGGCGTGAGCGCGGGTCTGTGGGGGACGAGAGGGCCTGCGGGGCGCCGGGCTCCGTCGTAGGACAGCCAGGTGACAGCTCCGGGGTACGGAGCGTGGGGTGCGTCTCGGCCTCGCTTCCGATCGGGCGCGCCGGGGCGTGCGGGCGCTGGCCATCGGGCCGACGTTCGCGTGTCGCCGGGGCGCTGGAAGGCGACCCGCGAGCCGGAGGAGCCGCCCGCCCGAACACCGGCGCGAGGCCGGCCGGCGGGGGCCCTCCGAAGGCGGGTCTTGCATGCGGCTCGTAACGTGGGAGAAGGTGGGTGGGCGCATTTTGGGGGGGGGTTAAATGTGCTGAGGCAGGCCGCCCATAGTGCTCTTATCTCGGCCATGGCAAGCGAGAATCCCCCTGGGAAGTGGCACTCTGAAAATATTTCGAAAAGAGCAGACTTTGAAAATTTTTGAGAACCAGGATTTGGGGGGGGCCAAATGTGCTGAGGCAGGCCGCCCATAGTGCTCTTATCTCGGCCTTGGCAAGCGAGAATCCCCCTGGGAAGTGGCACTCTGAAAATATTTCGAAAAGAGCAGACTTTGAAAATTTTTGAGAACCAGGATTTGGGGGGGCCAAATGTACTGAGGCAGGCCGCCCATAGTGCTCTTATCTCGGCCTTGGCAAGCGAGAATCCCCCTGGGAAGTGGCACTCTGAAAATATTTCGAAAAAAGCAGACTTTGAAAATTTTTGAGAACCAGGATTTGGGGGGGCCAAATGTGCTGAGGCAGGCCGCCCATAGTGCTCTTATCTCGGCCTTGGCAAGCGAGAATCCCCCTGGGAAGTGGCACTCTGAAAATATTTCGAAAAAAGCAGACTTTGAAAATTTTTGAGAACCAGGATTTGGGGGGGCCAAATGTGCTGAGGCAGGCCGCCCATAGTGCTCTTATCTCGGCCTTGGCAAGCGAGAATCCCCCTGGGAAGTGGCACTCTGAAAATATTTCGAAAAAAGTTGACTTTGAAAATTTTTGAGAACCAGGATTTGGGGGGGCCAAATGTGTTGAGGCAGGCCGCCCATAGTGCTCTTATCTCGGCCTTGGCAAGCGAGAATCCCCCTGGGAAGTGGCACTCTGAAAATATTTCGAAGAAAGTTGACTCTGAAAATTTTTCGTCTTAAAAAGCTCGCTCCTGATATTGTACCCCATACATTTTGAGGTTTGGGGGCAAACCTCTCGAATGGGGGGACGAGGTCCCCTATCTACAGCGCCCCTAATGGCGGCAGGTGGTACTGGCCCCCTGGTCACCCGGCCATTGAAAATGAATGGGCCCCATTCATTTCCTATGGCATTTTTCGACGCCTGGTCACCCGGCCATTGAAAATGAATGGGGCACTTCCAGGGGGGGCTCTGGCTCGCCCAGGCCGAAATAGGAGCACTATGGGCGGCCTGCCTGAGCAGATTTGCCCCCCCAAATCCTGGTTCTCAAAAATTTTCAAAGTCATCTTTTTCGAATTATTTTCAGAGTGCCACTTCCAGGGGGTGCTCTGGCGCGCCCAGGCCGAAATAGGAGCACTATGGGCGGCCTGCCTCAGCACATTTGCCCCCCCCAAATCCTGGTTCTCAAAAATTTTCAAAGTCATTTTTTTTTAATTATTTTCAGAGTGCCACTTCCAGGGGGGTGCTCTGGCGCGCCCAGGCCGAAATAGGAGCACTATGGGCGGCCTGCCTCAGCACATTTGCCCCCCCCAAATCCTGGTTCTCAAAAAATTTCAAAGTCATTTTTTTTTAATTATTTTCAGAGTGCCACTTCCAGGGGGGTGCTCTGGCGCGCCCAGGCCGAAATAGGAGCACTATGGGCGGCCTGCCTCAGCACATTTGCCCCCCCCAAATCCTGGTTCTCAAAAATTTTCAAAGTCATTTTTTTTTTAATTATTTTCAGAGTGCCACTTCCAGGGGGGGTGCTCTGGCGCGCCCAGGCCGAAATAGGAGCACTATGGGCGGCCTGCCTCAGCACATTTGCCCCCCCCAAATCCTGGTTCTCAAAAAATTTCAAAGTCATTTTTTTTTAATTATTTTCAGAGTGCCACTTCCAGGGGGGTGCTCTGGCGCGCCCAGGCCGAAATAGGAGCACTATGGGCGGCCTGCCTCAGCACATTTGCCCCCCCCCCCCCCAAATCCTGGTTCTCCAAAAATTTCAAAGTCAACTTTTTTTGAAATATTTTCAGAGTGCCACCTCTGGAGCCTCTGCAGCGGGGGCTCTCGCCTGCCTGGTCACCCGTCATTCATTTCAATGGGGGGGGATATGGACGCCTGGTCACCCGGCATTCATTTCAATGGGGAGATTGGAGCCCTGGGCATCCGGCCTTCATTTCAATGGGGGATTTGGACGTCTGGTCACCCGCCATTCATTTCAATGGGGAGATTGGAGCCCTGGGCACCCGGCCTTCATTTCAATGGGGGATTTGGACGCCTGGTCACCCGCCATTCATTTCAATGGGGGGATTTGGACGCCTGGTCACCCGGCATTCATTTCAATGGGGAGATTGGAGCCCTGGGCATCCGGCCTTCATTTCAATGGGGGATTTGGACGTCTGGTCACCCGCCATTCATTTCAATGGGGAGATTGGAGCCCTGGGCATCCGGCCTTCATTTCAATGGGGGATTTGGACGTCTGGTCACCCGCCATTCATTTCAATGGGGAGATTGGAGCCCTGGGCACCCGGCCTTCATTTCAATGGGGGATTTGGACGCCTGGTCACCCGCCATTCATTTCAATGGGGGGATTTGGACGCCTGGTCACCCGGCCTTCATTTCAATGGGGGATTTGGACGCCTGGTCACCCGCCATTCATTTCAATGGGGAGATTGGAGCCCTGGTCACCCGGCCTTCATTTCAATGGGGGATTTGGACGCCTGGTCATCCGCCATTCATTTCACTGGGGAGATTGGAGCCCTGGGCACCCGGCCTTCATTTCAATGGGGGATTTGGACGCCTGGTCACCCGCCATTCATTTCAATGGGGAGATTGGAGCCCTGGGCACCCGGCCTTCATTTCAATGGGGGATTTGGACGCCTGGTCACCCGCCATTCATTTCACTGGGGAGATTGGAGCCCTGGGCACCCGGCCTTCATTTCAATGGGGGATTTGGACGCCTGGTCACCCGCCATTCATTTCACTGGGGAGATTGGAGCCCTGGGCACCCGGCCTTCATTTCAATGGGGGATTTGGACGCCTGGTCACCCGCCATTCATTTCACTGGGGAGATTGGAGCCCTGGGCACCCGGCCTTCATTTCAATGGGGGATTTGGACGCCTGGTCACCCGCCATTCATTTCAATGGGGAGATTGGAGCCCTGGGCACCCGGCCTTCATTTCAATGGGGGATTTGGACGCCTGGTCACCCGCCATTCATTTCACTGGGGAGATTGGAGCCCTGGGCACCCGGCCTTCATTTCAATGGGGGATTTGGACGCCTGGTCACCCGCCATTCATTTCAATGGGAAGATTGGAGCCCTGGTCAAGCCCTGAAGAGAGACGCTCTCCCCCTGGTCCATGGCGCTCTCCCCCTGGTCCATGGAGTCCCGCAAACGGCCAGCATCAAGCCCCGAAGACAGGCGCTCTCCCACTGGTCCGTGGAGCCCCGAAGACACGCGCCAACAGCCAGCATCAAGCCCCCAAAGAGAGGCGCTCTCCCCCTGGTCCTTGGAGCCCCGCCGACGGCCAGCGACAAGCCCCGAAGTGAGGCGCTCTCCTCCTTGTTCGGCACATGCACGCACACACACCCCTCCGCACGAGCCCCTGTGCGCCCGGCGCGCCCGCAGTTGGAAGAAGGGAAAGAGGGGGAAGAGCTGGAAGTGCTGGAAGTGCTGGAAGTGCTGGAAGTGCTGGAAGTGCTGAAAGTGCTGAAAGTGCTGAAAGTAAAGGGGAAAGCGGACAGCGGCCAGCGGACAGCGGCCAGCGGACAGCGGCCAGCGGACAGCGGCCAGCGGACAGCGGCGACAGGCCAAATGTGCTGAGGGCGGCCGCCTATAGTGCTCCTATTTCGGCTATGGCAGGCGCTCTCCCCCTGGTCCATGGCGCTTTCCCCCCGGTCCATGGAGCCCCGTCAACAGCCAGCAACAAGCCCCAAAGAGAGGCGCTCTCTCCCTGGTCCATGGAGCCCCGCCAACAGGCATCAAGCCCCGAAGAGAGGCACTCTCCCCCTGGTCCATGGCGCTCTCCCCCTGGTACATGGAGCCCCGCCAACAGCCAGCAACAAGCCCCGAAGAGAGGCGCTCTCCCCCTTGTCCATGGCGCTCCAGGATGGGGGGGCCAAATGTGCTGAGGGCGGCCGCCTATAGTGCTCTTATTTCGGCTATGGCAGGTGCTCTCCCCCTGGTCCATGGCGCTCTCCCCCTGGTCCATGGAGCCACGCCAACAGCCAGCAACAAGCCCCAAAGAGAGGCGCTCTCCCCCTGGTCCATGGAGCCCCGCCAACAGGCATCAAGCCCCGAAGAGAGGCGCTCTCCCCCTGGTCCATGGCGCTCCAGGATGGGGGGGGCCAAATGTGCTGAGGGCGGCCGCCTATAGTGCTCTTATTTCGGCTATGGCAGGTGCTCTCCCCCTGGTCCATGGCGCTCTCCCCCTGGTCCATGGAGCCACGCCAACAGCCAGCAACAAGCCCCAAAGAGAGGCGCTCTCCCCCTGGTCCATGGAGCCCCGCCAACAGGCATCAAGCCCCGAAGAGAGGCGCTCTCCCCCTGGTCCATGGCGCTCCAGGATGGGGGGGCCAAATGTGCTGAGGGCGGCCGCCTATAGTGCTCTTATTTCGGCTATGGCAGGTGCTCTCCCCCTGGTCCATGGCGCTCTCCCCCTGGTCCATGGAGCCACGCCAACAGCCAGCAACAAGCCCCAAAGAGAGGCGCTCTCCCCCTGGTCCATGGAGCCCCGCCAACAGGCATCAAGCCCCGAAGAGAGGCGCTCTCCTCCTGGTCCATGGCGCTCCAGGATGGGGGGGCCAAATGTGCTGAGGGCGGCCGCCTATAGTGCTCTTATTTCGGCTATGGCAGGTGCTCTCCCCCTGGTCCATGGCGCTCTCCCCCTGGTCCATGGAGCCACGCCAACAGCCAGCAACAAGCCCCAAAGAGAGGCGCTCTCCCCCTGGTCCATGGAGCCCCGCCAACAGGCATCAAGCCCCGAAGAGAGGCGCTCTCCTCCTGGTCCATGGCGCTCCAGGATGGGGGGGCCAAATGTGCTGAGGGCGGCCGCCTATAGTGCTCTTATTTCGGCTATGGCAGGTGCTCTCCCCCTGGTCCATGGCGCTCTCCCCCTGGTCCATGGAGCCACGCCAACAGCCAGCAACAAGCCCCAAAGAGAGGCGCTCTCCCCCTGGTCCATGGAGCCCCGCCAACAGGCATCAAGCCCCGAAGAGAGGCGCTCTCCTCCTGGTCCATGGCGCTCCAGGATGGGGGGGCCAAATGTGCTGAGGGCGGCCGCCCATAGTGCTCTTATTTCGGCTATGGCAGGCGAGAGCCCCCGCTGGAGGTGGCACTCTGAAAATATTTCGAAAAAAGTTGACTTTGAAAAAATTTGAGAACCAGGATTGGGGGGCCAAATGTGCTGAGGGCGGCCGCCTATAGTGCTCTTATTTCGGCTATGGCAGGTGCTCTCCCCCTGGTCCATGGCGCTCTCCCCCTGGTCCATGGAGCCCCGCCAACAGCCAGCAACAAGCCCCAAAGAGAGGCGCTCTCCCCCTGGTCCATGGAGCCCCGCCAATAGCCAGCAACAAGCCCCAAAGAGAGGCGCTCTCCCCCTGGTCCATGGAGCCCCGCCAACAGGCATCAAGCCCCGAAGAGAGGCGCTCTCCCCCTGGTCCATGGCGCTCTCCCCCTGGTCCATGGAGCCCCGCCAACAGCCAGCAACAAGCCCCAAAGAGAGGCGCTCTCCCCCTGGTCCATGGCGCTCCAGGATGGGGGGGCCAAATGTGCTCACTGAGGCCGCCCATGGCGCTCCTATTTCGGCTATGGCAGGCGAGAATCCCCCTGGGAAGTGGCACTCTGAAAATATTTTGAAAAAAGTTGACTTTGAAAATTTTTGAGAACCAGGATTTGGGGGGCCAAATGTGCTGAGGGCGGCCGCCTATAGTGCTCTTATTTCGGCTATGGCAGGTGCTCTCCCCCTGGTCCATGGCGCTCTCCCCCTGGTCCATGGAGCCCCGCCAACAGCCAGCAACAAGCCCCAAAGAGAGGCGCTCTCCCCCTGGTCCATGGAGCCCCGCCAATAGCCAGCAACAAGCCCCACAGAGAGGCGCTCTCCCCCCTGGTCCATGGAGCCCCGCCAACAGGCATCAAGCCCCGAAGAGAGGCGCTCTCCCCCTGGTCCATGGCGCTCTCCCCCTGGTCCATGGAGCCCCGCCAACAGCCAGCAACAAGCCCCAAAGAGAGGCGCTCTCCCCCTGGTCCATGGCGCTCCAGGATGGGGGGGCCAAATGTGCTCACTGAGGCCGCCCATGGCGCTCCTATTTCGGCTATGGCAGGCGAGAATCCCCCTGGGAAGTGGCACTCTGAAAATATTTTGAAAAAAGTTGACTTTGAAAAATTTTTGAGAACCAGGATTTGGGGGGCCAAATCTGCTGAGGCAGGCCGCCCATAGCGCTCCTATTTCGGCTATGGCAGGCGCTCTCCCCCTGGTCAATTTCAACCCCTGGGCACCCGCCAGTCGATTTTGACCCCTGGGCACCCGCCATCCAATGTCAACCCCTGGGCACCCGCCAGTCGATTTCGACCCCTGGGCACCCGCCATCCAATGTCAACCCCTGGGCACCCGCCAGTCGATTTCGACCCCTGGGCACCCGCCATCCAATGTCAACCCCTGGGCACCCGCCAGTCGATTTTGACCCCTGGGCACCCGCCATCCAATGTCAACCCCTGGGCACCCGCCATCCAATGTCAACCCCTGGGCACCCGCCAGTCGATTTCGACCCCTGGGCACCCGCCATCCAATGTCAACCCCTGGGCACCCGCCAGTCGATTTCGACCCCTGGGCACCCGCCATCCAATGTCAACCCCTGGGCACCCGCCAGTCGATTTCGACCCCTGGGCACCCGCCATCCAATGTCAACCCCTGGGCACCCGCCAGTCGATTTCGACCCCTGGGCACCCGCCATCCAATGTCAACCCCTGGGCACCCGCCAGTCGATTTCGACCCCTGGGCACCCGCCATCCAATGTCAACCCCTGGGCACCCGCCAGTCGATTTCGACCCCTGGGCACCCGCCATCCAATGTCAACCCCTGGGCACCCGCCAGTCGATTTCGACCCCTGGGCACCCGCCATCCAATGTCAACCCCTGGGCACCCGCCAGTCGATTTCGACCCCTGGGCACCCGCCATTCAATGTCAACCCCTGGGCACCCGCCAGTCGATTTTGACCCCTGGGCACCCTCCATCCAATGTCAACCCCTGGGCACCCGCCAGCCGATTTTGACCCCTGGTCACCCGCCATCCAATGTCAACCCCTGGGCACCCGCCAGCCGATTTTGACCCCTGGTCACCCGCCAGTCGCCCCTGGTCACCCGCCATCATGGAGCCCCGCCAACAACCAGCAACAAGCCCCGAACACAGGCCCCAACAGCCAGCAACAAGCCCCGAACACAGGCACCAACGACCAGCAACAAGCCCCGAACACAGGCACCAACGACCAGCAACAAGCCCCCGAACACAGGCACCAACGACCAGCAACAAGCCCCGAACACAGGCACCAACGACCAGCAACAAGCCCCGAACACAGGCACCAACGACCAGCAACAAGCCCCGAACACAGGCACCAACGACCAGCAACAAGCCCCGAACACAGGCACCAACGACCAGCAACAAGCCCCGAACACAGGCACCAACGACCAGCAACAAGCCCCGAACACAGGCACCAACGACCAGCAACAAGCCCCGAACACAGGCACCAACGACCAGCAACAAGCCCCGAACACAGGCACCAACGACCAGCAACAAGCCCCGAACACAGGCACCAACGACCAGCAACAAGCCCCGAACACAGGCACCAACGACCAGCAACAAGCCCCGAACACAGGCACCAACGGCCAGCAACAAGCCCCGAACACAGGCCCCAACGGCCAGCAACAAGCCCCGAACACAGGCACCAACGACCAGCAAC
>NW_027520827.1:0-2500 GCF_051991255.1 Vanacampus margaritifer
GGCTCCAATCTTCCCATTGAAATGAATGGCGGGTGACCAGGCGTCCAAATCCCCCATTGAAATGAAGGCCGGATGCCCAGGGCTCCAATCTCCCCATTGAAATGAATGGCGGGTGACCGGGCGTCCAAATCCCCCATTGAAATGAAGGCCGGGTGCCCAGGGCTCCAATCTCCCCATTGAAATGAATGGCGGGTGACCGGGCGTCCAAATCCCCCATTGAAATGAAGGCCGGGTGCCAAGGGCTCCAATCTCCCCATTGAAATGAATGCCGGGTGACCGGGCGTCCAAATCCCCCATTGAAATGAAGGCCGGGTGCCCAGGGCTCCAATCTCCCCATTGAAATGAATGGCGGGTGACCGGGCGTCCAAATCCCCCATTGAAATGAAGGCCGGGTGCCCAGGGCTCCAATCTCCCCAGTGAAATGAATGGCGGGTGACCAGGCGTCCAAATCCCCCATTGAAATGAAGGCCGGGTGCCCAGGGCTCCAATCTCCCCATTGAAATGAATGGCGGGTGACCAGGCGTCCAAATCCCCCATTGAAATGAAGGCCGGGTGCCCAGGGCTCCAATCTCCCCAGTGAAATGAATGGCGGGTGACCAGGCGTCCAAATCCCCCATTGAAATGAAGGCCGGGTGCCCAGGGCTCCAATCTCCCCAGTGAAATGAATGGCGGGTGACCAGGCGTCCAAATCCCCCATTGAAATGAAGGCCGGGTGCCCAGGGCTCCAATCTCCCCATTGAAATGAATGGCGGGTGACCAGGCGTCCAAATCCCCCATTGAAATGAAGGCCGGGTGCCCAGGGCTCCAATCTCCCCATTGAAATGAATGGCGGGTGACCAGGCGTCCAAATCCCCCATTGAAATGAAGGCCGGGTGACCAGGCGTCCAAATCCCCCATTGAAATGAAGGCCGGGTGCCCAGGGCTCCAATCTCCCCATTGAAATGAATGGCGGGTGACCAGACGTCCAAATCCCCCATTGAAATGAAGGCCGGATGCCCAGGGCTCCAATCTCCCCATTGAAATGAATGCCGGGTGACCAGGCGTCCATATCCCCCCCCCATTGAAATGAATGACGGGTGACCAGGCAGGCGAGAGCCCCCGCTGCAGAGGCTCCAGAGGTGGCACTCTGAAAATATTTCAAAAAAAGTTGACTTTGAAATTTTTGGAGAACCAGGATTTGGGGGGGGCAAATGTGCTGAGGCAGGCCGCCCATAGTGCTCCTATTTCGGCCTGGGCGCGCCAGAGCACCCCCCTGGAAGTGGCACTCTGAAAATAATTAAAAAAAAATGACTTTGAAAATTTTTGAGAACCAGGATTTGGGGGGGGCAAATGTGCTGAGGCAGGCCGCCCATAGTGCTCCTATTTCGGCCTGGGCGCGCCAGAGCACCCCCCTGGAAGTGGCACTCTGAAAATAATTAAAAAAAAATGACTTTGAAAATTTTTGAGAACCAGGATTTGGGGGGGGCAAATGTGCTGAGGCAGGCCGCCCATAGTGCTCCTATTTCGGCCTGGGCGCGCCAGAGCACCCCCCTGGAAGTGGCACTCTGAAAATAATTCGAAAAAAGATGACTTTGAAAATTTTTGAGAACCAGGATTTGGGGGGGCAAATCTGCTCAGGCAGGCCGCCCATAGTGCTCCTATTTCGGCCTGGGCGAGCCAGAGCCCCCCCTGGAAGTGCCCCATTCATTTTCAATGGCCGGGTGACCAGGCGTCGAAAAATGCCATAGGAAATGAATGGGGCCCATTCATTTTCAATGGCCGGGTGACCAGGGGGCCAGTACCACCTGCCGCCATTAGGGGCGCTGTAGATAGGGGACCTCGTCCCCCCATTCGAGAGGTTTGCCCCCAAACCTCAAAATGTATGGGGTACAATATCAGGAGCGAGCTTTTTAAGACGAAAAATTTTCAGAGTCAACTTTCTTCGAAATATTTTCAGAGTGCCACTTCCCAGGGGGATTCTCGCTTGCCAAGGCCGAGATAAGAGCACTATGGGCGGCCTGCCTCAACACATTTGGCCCCCCCCAAATCCTGGTTCTCAAAAATTTTCAAAGTCAACTTTTTTCGAAATATTTTCAGAGTGCCACTTCCCAGGGGGATTCTCGCTTGCCAAGGCCGAGATAAGAGCACTATGGGCGGCCTGCCTCAGCACATTTGGCCCCCCCAAATCCTGGTTCTCAAAAATTTTCAAAGTCTGCTTTTTTCGAAATATTTTCAGAGTGCCACTTCCCAGGGGGATTCTCGCTTGCCAAGGCCGAGATAAGAGCACTATGGGCGGCCTGCCTCAGTACATTTGGCCCCCCCAAATCCTGGTTCTCAAAAATTTTCAAAGTCTGCTCTTTTCGAAATATTTTCAGAGTGCCACTTCCCAGGGGGATTCTCGCTTGCCAAGGCCGAGATAAGAGCACTATGGGCGGCCTGCCTCAGCACATTTGGCCCCCCCCAAATCCTGGTTCTCAAAAATTTTCAAAGTCTGCTCTTTTCGAAATATTTTCAGAGTGCC
>NW_027520827.1:12500-20000 GCF_051991255.1 Vanacampus margaritifer
GGGCTTGTTGCTGGCCGTTGGGGCCTGTGTTCGGGGCTTGTTGCTGGCCGTTGGTGCCTGTGTTCGGGGCTTGTTGCTGGTCGTTGGTGCCTGTGTTCGGGGCTTGTTGCTGGTCGTTGGTGCCTGTGTTCGGGGCTTGTTGCTGGTCGTTGGTGCCTGTGTTCGGGGCTTGTTGCTGGTCGTTGGTGCCTGTGTTCGGGGCTTGTTGCTGGTCGTTGGTGCCTGTGTTCGGGGCTTGTTGCTGGCCGTTGGGGCCTGTGTTCGGGGCTTGTTGCTGGCCGTTGGTGCCTGTGTTCGGGGCTTGTTGCTGGTCGTTGGTGCCTGTGTTCGGGGCTTGTTGCTGGTCGTTGGTGCCTGTGTTCGGGGCTTGTTGCTGGTCGTTGGTGCCTGTGTTCGGGGCTTGTTGCTGGCCGTTGGGGCCTGTGTTCGGGGCTTGTTGCTGGCCGTTGGTGCCTGTGTTCGGGGCTTGTTGCTGGTCGTTGGTGCCTGTGTTCGGGGCTTGTTGCTGGTCGTTGGTGCCTGTGTTCGGGGCTTGTTGCTGGTCGTTGGTGCCTGTGTTCGGGGCTTGTTGCTGGTCGTTGGTGCCTGTGTTCGGGGCTTGTTGCTGGTCGTTGGTGCCTGTGTTCGGGGCTTGTTGCTGGTCGTTGGTGCCTGTGTTCGGGGCTTGTTGCTGGCCGTTGGGGCCTGTGTTCGGGGCTTGTTGCTGGCCGTTGGTGCCTGTGTTCGGGGCTTGTTGCTGGTCGTTGGTGCCTGTGTTCGGGGCTTGTTGCTGGCCGTTGGGGCCTGTGTTCGGGGCTTGTTGCTGGCCGTTGGTGCCTGTGTTCGGGGCTTGTTGCTGGTCGTTGGTGCCTGTGTTCGGGGCTTGTTGCTGGTCGTTGGTGCCTGTGTTCGGGGCTTGTTGCTGGTCGTTGGTGCCTGTGTTCGGGGCTTGTTGCTGGTCGTTGGTGCCTGTGTTCGGGGCTTGTTGCTGGTCGTTGGTGCCTGTGTTCGGGGCTTGTTGCTGGTCGTTGGTGCCTGTGTTCGGGGCTTGTTGCTGGCTGTTGGTGCCTGTGTTCGGGGCTTGTTGCTGGCCGTTGGTGCCTGTGTTCGGGGCTTGTTGCTGGTCGTTGGTGCCTGTGTTCGGGGCTTGTTGCTGGTCGTTGGTGCCTGTGTTCGGGGCTTGTTGCTGGTCGTTGGTGCCTGTGTTCGGGGCTTGTTGCTGGCCGTTGGGGCCTGTGTTCGGGGCTTGTTGCTGGCCGTTGGTGCCTGTGTTCGGGGCTTGTTGCTGGTCGTTGGTGCCTGTGTTCGGGGCTTGTTGCTGGTCGTTGGTGCCTGTGTTCGGGGCTTGTTGCTGGTCGTTGGTGCCTGTGTTCGGGGCTTGTTGCTGGTCGTTGGTGCCTGTGTTCGGGGCTTGTTGCTGGTCGTTGGTGCCTGTGTTCGGGGCTTGTTGCTGGTCGTTGGTGCCTGTGTTCGGGGCTTGTTGCTGGCCGTTGGGGCCTGTGTTCGGGGCTTGTTGCTGGCCGTTGGTGCCTGTGTTCGGGGCTTGTTGCTGGTCGTTGGTGCCTGTGTTCGGGGCTTGTTGCTGGCCGTTGGGGCCTGTGTTCGGGGCTTGTTGCTGGCCGTTGGTGCCTGTGTTCGGGGCTTGTTGCTGGTCGTTGGTGCCTGTGTTCGGGGCTTGTTGCTGGTCGTTGGTGCCTGTGTTCGGGGCTTGTTGCTGGTCGTTGGTGCCTGTGTTCGGGGCTTGTTGCTGGTCGTTGGTGCCTGTGTTCGGGGCTTGTTGCTGGTCGTTGGTGCCTGTGTTCGGGGCTTGTTGCTGGTCGTTGGTGCCTGTGTTCGGGGCTTGTTGCTGGTCGTTGGTGCCTGTGTTCGGGGCTTGTTGCTGGTTGTTGGCGGGGCTCCATGATGGCGGGTGACCAGGGGCGACTGGCGGGTGACCAGGGGTCAAAATCGGCTGGCGGGTGCCCAGGGGTTGACATTGGATGGCGGGTGACCAGGGGTCAAAATCGGCTGGCGGGTGCCCAGGGGTTGACATTGGATGGAGGGTGCCCAGGGGTCAAAATCGACTGGCGGGTGCCCAGGGGTTGACATTGAATGGCGGGTGCCCAGGGGTCGAAATCGACTGGCGGGTGCCCAGGGGTTGACATTGGATGGCGGGTGCCCAGGGGTCGAAATCGACTGGCGGGTGCCCAGGGGTTGACATTGGATGGCGGGTGCCCAGGGGTCGAAATCGACTGGCGGGTGCCCAGGGGTTGACATTGGATGGCGGGTGCCCAGGGGTCGAAATCGACTGGCGGGTGCCCAGGGGTTGACATTGGATGGCGGGTGCCCAGGGGTCGAAATCGACTGGCGGGTGCCCAGGGGTTGACATTGGATGGCGGGTGCCCAGGGGTCGAAATCGACTGGCGGGTGCCCAGGGGTTGACATTGGATGGCGGGTGCCCAGGGGTCGAAATCGACTGGCGGGTGCCCAGGGGTTGACATTGGATGGCGGGTGCCCAGGGGTTGACATTGGATGGCGGGTGCCCAGGGGTCAAAATCGACTGGCGGGTGCCCAGGGGTTGACATTGGATGGCGGGTGCCCAGGGGTCGAAATCGACTGGCGGGTGCCCAGGGGTTGACATTGGATGGCGGGTGCCCAGGGGTCGAAATCGACTGGCGGGTGCCCAGGGGTTGACATTGGATGGCGGGTGCCCAGGGGTCAAAATCGACTGGCGGGTGCCCAGGGGTTGAAATTGACCAGGGGGAGAGCGCCTGCCATAGCCGAAATAGGAGCGCTATGGGCGGCCTGCCTCAGCAGATTTGGCCCCCCAAATCCTGGTTCTCAAAAATTTTCAAAGTCAACTTTTTTCAAAATATTTTCAGAGTGCCACTTCCCAGGGGGATTCTCGCCTGCCATAGCCGAAATAGGAGCGCCATGGGCGGCCTGCCTCAGCACATTTGGCCCCCCAAATCCTGGTTCTCAAAAATTTTCAAAGTCAACTTTTTTCAAAATATTTTCAGAGTGCCACTTCCCAGGGGGATTCTCGCCTGCCATAGCCAAAATAGGAGCGCCATGGGCGGCCTCAGTGAGCACATTTGGCCCCCCCATCCTGGAGCGCCATGGACCAGGGGGAGAGCGCCTCTCTTTGGGGCTTGTTGCTGGCTGTTGGCGGGGCTCCATGGACCAGGGGGAGAGCGCCATGGACCAGGGGGAGAGCGCCTCTCTTCGGGGCTTGATGCCTGTTGGCGGGGCTCCATGGACCAGGGGGAGAGCGCCTCTCTGTGGGGCTTGTTGCTGGCTATTGGCGGGGCTCCATGGACCAGGGGGAGAGCGCCTCTCTTTGGGGCTTGTTGCTGGCTGTTGGCGGGGCTCCATGGACCAGGGGGAGAGCGCCATGGACCAGGGGGAGAGCACCTGCCATAGCCGAAATAAGAGCACTATAGGCGGCCGCCCTCAGCACATTTGGCCCCCCAAATCCTGGTTCTCAAAAATTTTCAAAGTCAACTTTTTTCAAAATATTTTCAGAGTGCCACTTCCCAGGGGGATTCTCGCCTGCCATAGCCGAAATAGGAGCGCCATGGGCGGCCTCAGTGAGCACATTTGGCCCCCCCATCCTGGAGCGCCATGGACCAGGGGGAGAGCGCCTCTCTTTGGGGCTTGTTGCTGGCTGTTGGCGGGGCTCCATGGACCAGGGGGAGAGCGCCATGGACCAGGGGGAGAGCGCCTCTCTTCGGGGCTTGATGCCTGTTGGCGGGGCTCCATGGACCAGGGGGAGAGCGCCTCTCTTTGGGGCTTGTTGCTGGCTATTGGCGGGGCTCCATGGACCAGGGGGAGAGCGCCTCTCTTTGGGGCTTGTTGCTGGCTGTTGGCGGGGCTCCATGGACCAGGGGGAGAGCGCCATGGACCAGGGGGAGAGCACCTGCCATAGCCGAAATAAGAGCACTATAGGCGGCCGCCCTCAGCACATTTGGCCCCCCAATCCTGGTTCTCAAATTTTTTCAAAGTCAACTTTTTTCGAAATATTTTCAGAGTGCCACCTCCAGCGGGGGCTCTCGCCTGCCATAGCCGAAATAAGAGCACTATGGGCGGCCGCCCTCAGCACATTTGGCCCCCCCATCCTGGAGCGCCATGGACCAGGAGGAGAGCGCCTCTCTTCGGGGCTTGATGCCTGTTGGCGGGGCTCCATGGACCAGGGGGAGAGCGCCTCTCTTTGGGGCTTGTTGCTGGCTGTTGGCGTGGCTCCATGGACCAGGGGGAGAGCGCCATGGACCAGGGGGAGAGCACCTGCCATAGCCGAAATAAGAGCACTTTAGGCGGCCGCCCTCAGCACATTTGGCCCCCCCATCCTGGAGCGCCATGGACCAGGAGGAGAGCGCCTCTCTTCGGGGCTTGATGCCTGTTGGCGGGGCTCCATGGACCAGGGGGAGAGCGCCTCTCTTTGGGGCTTGTTGCTGGCTGTTGGCGTGGCTCCATGGACCAGGGGGAGAGCGCCATGGACCAGGGGGAGAGCACCTGCCATAGCCGAAATAAGAGCACTATAGGCGGCCGCCCTCAGCACATTTGGCCCCCCCATCCTGGAGCGCCATGGACCAAGGGGAGAGCGCCTCTCTTCGGGGCTTGATGCCTGTTGGCGGGGCTCCATGGACCAGGGGGAGAGCGCCTCTCTTTGGGGCTTGTTGCTGGCTGTTGGCGTGGCTCCATGGACCAGGGGGAGAGCGCCATGGACCAGGGGGAGAGCACCTGCCATAGCCGAAATAAGAGCACTATAGGCGGCCGCCCTCAGCACATTTGGCCCCCCCCATCCTGGAGCGCCATGGACCAGGGGGGAGAGCGCCTCTCTTCGGGGCTTGATGCCTGTTGGCGGGGCTCCATGGACCAGGGGGAGAGCGCCTCTCTTTGGGGCTTGTTGCTGGCTGTTGGCGTGGCTCCATGGACCAGGGGGAGAGCGCCATGGACCAGGGGGAGAGCACCTGCCATAGCCGAAATAAGAGCACTATAGGCGGCCGCCCTCAGCACATTTGGCCCCCCCATCCTGGAGCGCCATGGACCAAGGGGAGAGCGCCTCTCTTCGGGGCTTGATGCCTGTTGGCGGGGCTCCATGGACCAGGGGGAGAGCGCCTCTCTTTGGGGCTTGTTGCTGGCTGTTGGCGTGGCTCCATGGACCAGGGGGAGAGCGCCATGGACCAGGGGGAGAGCACCTGCCATAGCCGAAATAAGAGCACTATAGGCGGCCGCCCTCAGCACATTTGGCCCCCCCATCCTGGAGCGCCATGGACAAGGGGGAGAGCGCCTCTCTTCGGGGCTTGATGCCTGTTGGCGGGGCTCCATGGACCAGGGGGAGAGCGCCTCTCTTTGGGGCTTGTTGCTGGCTGTTGGCGTGGCTCCATGGACCAGGGGGAGAGCGCCATGGACCAGGGGGAGAGCACCTGCCATAGCCGAAATAAGAGCACTATAGGCGGCCGCCCTCAGCACATTTGGCCCCCCCATCCTGGAGCGCCATGGACAAGGGGGAGAGCGCCTCTCTTCGGGGCTTGTTGCTGGCTGTTGGCGGGGCTCCATGTACCAGGGGGAGAGCGCCATGGACCAGGGGGAGAGTGCCTCTCTTCGGGGCTTGATGCCTGTTGGCGGGGCTCCATGGACCAGGGAGAGAGCGCCTCTCTTTGGGGCTTGTTGCTGGCTGTTGGCGGGGCTCCATGGACCAGGGGGAAAGCGCCATGGACCAGGGGGAGAGCGCCTGCCATAGCCGAAATAGGAGCACTATAGGCGGCCGCCCTCAGCACATTTGGCCTGTCGCCGCTGTCCGCTGGCCGCTGTCCGCTGGCCGCTGTCCGCTGGCCGCTGTCCGCTTTCCCCTTTACTTTCAGCACTTTCAGCACTTTCAGCACTTTCAGCACTTCCAGCACTTCCAGCACTTCCAGCACTTCCAGCTCTTCCCCCTCTTTCCCTTCTTCCAACTGCGGGCGCGCCGGGCGCACAGGGGCTCGTGCGGAGGGGTGTGTGTGCGTGCATGTGCCGAACAAGGAGGAGAGCGCCTCACTTCGGGGCTTGTCGCTGGCCGTCGGCGGGGCTCCAAGGACCAGGGGGAGAGCGCCTCTCTTTGGGGGCTTGATGCTGGCTGTTGGCGCGTGTCTTCGGGGCTCCACGGACCAGTGGGAGAGCGCCTGTCTTCGGGGCTTGATGCTGGCCGTTTGCGGGACTCCATGGACCAGGGGGAGAGCGCCATGGACCAGGGGGAGAGCGTCTCTCTTCAGGGATTGACCAGGGCTCCAATCTTCCCATTGAAATGAATGGCGGGTGACCAGGCGTCCAAATCCCCCATTGAAATGAAGGCCGGATGCCCAGGGCTCCAATCTCCCCATTGAAATGAATGGCGGGTGACCGGGCGTCCAAATCCCCCATTGAAATGAAGGCCGGGTGCCCAGGGCTCCAATCTCCCCATTGAAATGAATGGCGGGTGACCGGGCGTCCAAATCCCCCATTGAAATGAAGGCCGGGTGCCAAGGGCTCCAATCTCCCCATTGAAATGAATGCCGGGTGACCGGGCGTCCAAATCCCCCATTGAAATGAAGGCCGGGTGCCCAGGGCTCCAATCTCCCCATTGAAATGAATGGCGGGTGACCGGGCGTCCAAATCCCCCATTGAAATGAAGGCCGGGTGCCCAGGGCTCCAATCTCCCCAGTGAAATGAATGGCGGGTGACCAGGCGTCCAAATCCCCCATTGAAATGAAGGCCGGGTGCCCAGGGCTCCAATCTCCCCATTGAAATGAATGGCGGGTGACCAGGCGTCCAAATCCCCCATTGAAATGAAGGCCGGGTGCCCAGGGCTCCAATCTCCCCAGTGAAATGAATGGCGGGTGACCAGGCGTCCAAATCCCCCATTGAAATGAAGGCCGGGTGCCCAGGGCTCCAATCTCCCCAGTGAAATGAATGGCGGGTGACCAGGCGTCCAAATCCCCCATTGAAATGAAGGCCGGGTGCCCAGGGCTCCAATCTCCCCATTGAAATGAATGGCGGGTGACCAGGCGTCCAAATCCCCCATTGAAATGAAGGCCGGGTGCCCAGGGCTCCAATCTCCCCATTGAAATGAATGGCGGGTGACCAGGCGTCCAAATCCCCCATTGAAATGAAGGCCGGGTGACCAGGCGTCCAAATCCCCCATTGAAATGAAGGCCGGGTGCCCAGGGCTCCAATCTCCCCATTGAAATGAATGGCGGGTGACCAGACGTCCAAATCCCCCATTGAAATGAAGGCCGGATGCCCAGGGCTCCAATCTCCCCATTGAAATGAATGCCGGGTGACCAGGCGTCCATATCCCCCCCCCATTGAAATGAATGACGGGTGACCAGGCAGGCGAGAGCCCCCGCTGCAGAGGCTCCAGAGGTGGCACTCTGAAAATATTTCAAAAAAAGTTGACTTTGAAATTTTTGGAGAACCAGGATTTGGGGGGGGCAAATGTGCTGAGGCAGGCCGCCCATAGTGCTCCTATTTCGGCCTGGGCGCGCCAGAGCACCCCCCTGGAAGTGGCACTCTGAAAATAATTAA
>NW_027520827.1:32500-40000 GCF_051991255.1 Vanacampus margaritifer
TGTGTTCGGGGCTTGTTGCTGGTCGTTGGTGCCTGTGTTCGGGGCTTGTTGCTGGTCGTTGGTGCCTGTGTTCGGGGCTTGTTGCTGGTCGTTGGTGCCTGTGTTCGGGGCTTGTTGCTGGTCGTTGGTGCCTGTGTTCGGGGCTTGTTGCTGGTCGTTGGTGCCTGTGTTCGGGGCTTGTTGCTGGCCGTTGGGGCCTGTGTTCGGGGCTTGTTGCTGGCCGTTGGTGCCTGTGTTCGGGGCTTGTTGCTGGTCGTTGGTGCCTGTGTTCGGGGCTTGTTGCTGGCCGTTGGGGCCTGTGTTCGGGGCTTGTTGCTGGCCGTTGGTGCCTGTGTTCGGGGCTTGTTGCTGGTCGTTGGTGCCTGTGTTCGGGGCTTGTTGCTGGTCGTTGGTGCCTGTGTTCGGGGCTTGTTGCTGGTCGTTGGTGCCTGTGTTCGGGGCTTGTTGCTGGTCGTTGGTGCCTGTGTTCGGGGCTTGTTGCTGGTCGTTGGTGCCTGTGTTCGGGGCTTGTTGCTGGTCGTTGGTGCCTGTGTTCGGGGCTTGTTGCTGGCTGTTGGGGCCTGTGTTCGGGGCTTGTTGCTGGCCGTTGGTGCCTGTGTTCGGGGCTTGTTGCTGGTCGTTGGTGCCTGTGTTCGGGGCTTGTTGCTGGTCGTTGGTGCCTGTGTTCGGGGCTTGTTGCTGGTCGTTGGTGCCTGTGTTCGGGGCTTGTTGCTGGCCGTTGGGGCCTGTGTTCGGGGCTTGTTGCTGGCCGTTGGTGCCTGTGTTCGGGGCTTGTTGCTGGTCGTTGGTGCCTGTGTTCGGGGCTTGTTGCTGGTCGTTGGTGCCTGTGTTCGGGGCTTGTTGCTGGTCGTTGGTGCCTGTGTTCGGGGCTTGTTGCTGGTCGTTGGTGCCTGTGTTCGGGGCTTGTTGCTGGTCGTTGGTGCCTGTGTTCGGGGCTTGTTGCTGGTCGTTGGTGCCTGTGTTCGGGGCTTGTTGCTGGCCGTTGGTGCCTGTGTTCGGGGCTTGTTGCTGGCCGTTGGTGCCTGTGTTCGGGGCTTGTTGCTGGTCGTTGGTGCCTGTGTTCGGGGCTTGTTGCTGGCCGTTGGGGCCTGTGTTCGGGGCTTGTTGCTGGCCGTTGGTGCCTGTGTTCGGGGCTTGTTGCTGGTCGTTGGTGCCTGTGTTCGGGGCTTGTTGCTGGTCGTTGGTGCCTGTGTTCGGGGCTTGTTGCTGGTCGTTGGTGCCTGTGTTCGGGGCTTGTTGCTGGTCGTTGGTGCCTGTGTTCGGGGCTTGTTGCTGGTCGTTGGTGCCTGTGTTCGGGGCTTGTTGCTGGTCGTTGGTGCCTGTGTTCGGGGCTTGTTGCTGGTCGTTGGTGCCTGTGTTCGGGGCTTGTTGCTGGTTGTTGGCGGGGCTCCATGATGGCGGGTGACCAGGGGCGACTGGCGGGTGACCAGGGGTCAAAATCGGCTGGCGGGTGCCCAGGGGTTGACATTGGATGGCGGGTGACCAGGGGTCAAAATCGGCTGGCGGGTGCCCAGGGGTTGACATTGGATGGAGGGTGCCCAGGGGTCAAAATCGACTGGCGGGTGCCCAGGGGTTGACATTGAATGGCGGGTGCCCAGGGGTCGAAATCGACTGGCGGGTGCCCAGGGGTTGACATTGGATGGCGGGTGCCCAGGGGTCGAAATCGACTGGCGGGTGCCCAGGGGTTGACATTGGATGGCGGGTGCCCAGGGGTCGAAATCGACTGGCGGGTGCCCAGGGGTTGACATTGGATGGCGGGTGCCCAGGGGTCGAAATCGACTGGCGGGTGCCCAGGGGTTGACATTGGATGGCGGGTGCCCAGGGGTCGAAATCGACTGGCGGGTGCCCAGGGGTTGACATTGGATGGCGGGTGCCCAGGGGTCGAAATCGACTGGCGGGTGCCCAGGGGTTGACATTGGATGGCGGGTGCCCAGGGGTCGAAATCGACTGGCGGGTGCCCAGGGGTTGACATTGGATGGCGGGTGCCCAGGGGTTGACATTGGATGGCGGGTGCCCAGGGGTCAAAATCGACTGGCGGGTGCCCAGGGGTTGACATTGGATGGCGGGTGCCCAGGGGTCGAAATCGACTGGCGGGTGCCCAGGGGTTGACATTGGATGGCGGGTGCCCAGGGGTCGAAATCGACTGGCGGGTGCCCAGGGGTTGACATTGGATGGCGGGTGCCCAGGGGTCAAAATCGACTGGCGGGTGCCCAGGGGTTGAAATTGACCAGGGGGAGAGCGCCTGCCATAGCCGAAATAGGAGCGCTATGGGCGGCCTGCCTCAGCAGATTTGGCCCCCCAAATCCTGGTTCTCAAAAATTTTCAAAGTCAACTTTTTTCAAAATATTTTCAGAGTGCCACTTCCCAGGGGGATTCTCGCCTGCCATAGCCGAAATAGGAGCGCCATGGGCGGCCTGCCTCAGCACATTTGGCCCCCCAAATCCTGGTTCTCAAAAATTTTCAAAGTCAACTTTTTTCAAAATATTTTCAGAGTGCCACTTCCCAGGGGGATTCTCGCCTGCCATAGCCAAAATAGGAGCGCCATGGGCGGCCTCAGTGAGCACATTTGGCCCCCCCATCCTGGAGCGCCATGGACCAGGGGGAGAGCGCCTCTCTTTGGGGCTTGTTGCTGGCTGTTGGCGGGGCTCCATGGACCAGGGGGAGAGCGCCATGGACCAGGGGGAGAGCGCCTCTCTTCGGGGCTTGATGCCTGTTGGCGGGGCTCCATGGACCAGGGGGAGAGCGCCTCTCTGTGGGGCTTGTTGCTGGCTATTGGCGGGGCTCCATGGACCAGGGGGAGAGCGCCTCTCTTTGGGGCTTGTTGCTGGCTGTTGGCGGGGCTCCATGGACCAGGGGGAGAGCGCCATGGACCAGGGGGAGAGCACCTGCCATAGCCGAAATAAGAGCACTATAGGCGGCCGCCCTCAGCACATTTGGCCCCCCAAATCCTGGTTCTCAAAAATTTTCAAAGTCAACTTTTTTCAAAATATTTTCAGAGTGCCACTTCCCAGGGGGATTCTCGCCTGCCATAGCCGAAATAGGAGCGCCATGGGCGGCCTCAGTGAGCACATTTGGCCCCCCCATCCTGGAGCGCCATGGACCAGGGGGAGAGCGCCTCTCTTTGGGGCTTGTTGCTGGCTGTTGGCGGGGCTCCATGGACCAGGGGGAGAGCGCCATGGACCAGGGGGAGAGCGCCTCTCTTCGGGGCTTGATGCCTGTTGGCGGGGCTCCATGGACCAGGGGGAGAGCGCCTCTCTTTGGGGCTTGTTGCTGGCTATTGGCGGGGCTCCATGGACCAGGGGGAGAGCGCCTCTCTTTGGGGCTTGTTGCTGGCTGTTGGCGGGGCTCCATGGACCAGGGGGAGAGCGCCATGGACCAGGGGGAGAGCACCTGCCATAGCCGAAATAAGAGCACTATAGGCGGCCGCCCTCAGCACATTTGGCCCCCCAATCCTGGTTCTCAAATTTTTTCAAAGTCAACTTTTTTCGAAATATTTTCAGAGTGCCACCTCCAGCGGGGGCTCTCGCCTGCCATAGCCGAAATAAGAGCACTATGGGCGGCCGCCCTCAGCACATTTGGCCCCCCCATCCTGGAGCGCCATGGACCAGGAGGAGAGCGCCTCTCTTCGGGGCTTGATGCCTGTTGGCGGGGCTCCATGGACCAGGGGGAGAGCGCCTCTCTTTGGGGCTTGTTGCTGGCTGTTGGCGTGGCTCCATGGACCAGGGGGAGAGCGCCATGGACCAGGGGGAGAGCACCTGCCATAGCCGAAATAAGAGCACTTTAGGCGGCCGCCCTCAGCACATTTGGCCCCCCCATCCTGGAGCGCCATGGACCAGGAGGAGAGCGCCTCTCTTCGGGGCTTGATGCCTGTTGGCGGGGCTCCATGGACCAGGGGGAGAGCGCCTCTCTTTGGGGCTTGTTGCTGGCTGTTGGCGTGGCTCCATGGACCAGGGGGAGAGCGCCATGGACCAGGGGGAGAGCACCTGCCATAGCCGAAATAAGAGCACTATAGGCGGCCGCCCTCAGCACATTTGGCCCCCCCATCCTGGAGCGCCATGGACCAAGGGGAGAGCGCCTCTCTTCGGGGCTTGATGCCTGTTGGCGGGGCTCCATGGACCAGGGGGAGAGCGCCTCTCTTTGGGGCTTGTTGCTGGCTGTTGGCGTGGCTCCATGGACCAGGGGGAGAGCGCCATGGACCAGGGGGAGAGCACCTGCCATAGCCGAAATAAGAGCACTATAGGCGGCCGCCCTCAGCACATTTGGCCCCCCCATCCTGGAGCGCCATGGACCAGGGGGAGAGCGCCTCTCTTCGGGGCTTGATGCCTGTTGGCGGGGCTCCATGGACCAGGGGGAGAGCGCCTCTCTTTGGGGCTTGTTGCTGGCTGTTGGCGTGGCTCCATGGACCAGGGGGAGAGCGCCATGGACCAGGGGGAGAGCACCTGCCATAGCCGAAATAAGAGCACTATAGGCGGCCGCCCTCAGCACATTTGGCCCCCCCATCCTGGAGCGCCATGGACCAAGGGGAGAGCGCCTCTCTTCGGGGCTTGATGCCTGTTGGCGGGGCTCCATGGACCAGGGGGAGAGCGCCTCTCTTTGGGGCTTGTTGCTGGCTGTTGGCGTGGCTCCATGGACCAGGGGGAGAGCGCCATGGACCAGGGGGAGAGCACCTGCCATAGCCGAAATAAGAGCACTATAGGCGGCCGCCCTCAGCACATTTGGCCCCCCCCATCCTGGAGCGCCATGGACAAGGGGGAGAGCGCCTCTCTTCGGGGCTTGATGCCTGTTGGCGGGGCTCCATGGACCAGGGGGAGAGCGCCTCTCTTTGGGGCTTGTTGCTGGCTGTTGGCGTGGCTCCATGGACCAGGGGGAGAGCGCCATGGACCAGGGGGAGAGCACCTGCCATAGCCGAAATAAGAGCACTATAGGCGGCCGCCCTCAGCACATTTGGCCCCCCCATCCTGGAGCGCCATGGACAAGGGGGAGAGCGCCTCTCTTCGGGGCTTGTTGCTGGCTGTTGGCGGGGCTCCATGTACCAGGGGGAGAGCGCCATGGACCAGGGGGAGAGTGCCTCTCTTCGGGGCTTGATGCCTGTTGGCGGGGCTCCATGGACCAGGGAGAGAGCGCCTCTCTTTGGGGCTTGTTGCTGGCTGTTGGCGGGGCTCCATGGACCAGGGGGAAAGCGCCATGGACCAGGGGGAGAGCGCCTGCCATAGCCGAAATAGGAGCACTATAGGCGGCCGCCCTCAGCACATTTGGCCTGTCGCCGCTGTCCGCTGGCCGCTGTCCGCTGGCCGCTGTCCGCTGGCCGCTGTCCGCTTTCCCCTTTACTTTCAGCACTTTCAGCACTTTCAGCACTTTCAGCACTTCCAGCACTTCCAGCACTTCCAGCACTTCCAGCTCTTCCCCCTCTTTCCCTTCTTCCAACTGCGGGCGCGCCGGGCGCACAGGGGCTCGTGCGGAGGGGTGTGTGTGCGTGCATGTGCCGAACAAGGAGGAGAGCGCCTCACTTCGGGGCTTGTCGCTGGCCGTCGGCGGGGCTCCAAGGACCAGGGGGAGAGCGCCTCTCTTTGGGGGCTTGATGCTGGCTGTTGGCGCGTGTCTTCGGGGCTCCACGGACCAGTGGGAGAGCGCCTGTCTTCGGGGCTTGATGCTGGCCGTTTGCGGGACTCCATGGACCAGGGGGAGAGCGCCATGGACCAGGGGGAGAGCGTCTCTCTTCAGGGATTGACCAGGGCTCCAATCTTCCCATTGAAATGAATGGCGGGTGACCAGGCGTCCAAATCCCCCATTGAAATGAAGGCCGGATGCCCAGGGCTCCAATCTCCCCATTGAAATGAATGGCGGGTGACCGGGCGTCCAAATCCCCCATTGAAATGAAGGCCGGGTGCCCAGGGCTCCAATCTCCCCATTGAAATGAATGGCGGGTGACCGGGCGTCCAAATCCCCCATTGAAATGAAGGCCGGGTGCCAAGGGCTCCAATCTCCCCATTGAAATGAATGCCGGGTGACCGGGCGTCCAAATCCCCCATTGAAATGAAGGCCGGGTGCCCAGGGCTCCAATCTCCCCATTGAAATGAATGGCGGGTGACCGGGCGTCCAAATCCCCCATTGAAATGAAGGCCGGGTGCCCAGGGCTCCAATCTCCCCAGTGAAATGAATGGCGGGTGACCAGGCGTCCAAATCCCCCATTGAAATGAAGGCCGGGTGCCCAGGGCTCCAATCTCCCCATTGAAATGAATGGCGGGTGACCAGGCGTCCAAATCCCCCATTGAAATGAAGGCCGGGTGCCCAGGGCTCCAATCTCCCCAGTGAAATGAATGGCGGGTGACCAGGCGTCCAAATCCCCCATTGAAATGAAGGCCGGGTGCCCAGGGCTCCAATCTCCCCAGTGAAATGAATGGCGGGTGACCAGGCGTCCAAATCCCCCATTGAAATGAAGGCCGGGTGCCCAGGGCTCCAATCTCCCCATTGAAATGAATGGCGGGTGACCAGGCGTCCAAATCCCCCATTGAAATGAAGGCCGGGTGCCCAGGGCTCCAATCTCCCCATTGAAATGAATGGCGGGTGACCAGGCGTCCAAATCCCCCATTGAAATGAAGGCCGGGTGACCAGGCGTCCAAATCCCCCATTGAAATGAAGGCCGGGTGCCCAGGGCTCCAATCTCCCCATTGAAATGAATGGCGGGTGACCAGACGTCCAAATCCCCCATTGAAATGAAGGCCGGATGCCCAGGGCTCCAATCTCCCCATTGAAATGAATGCCGGGTGACCAGGCGTCCATATCCCCCCCCCATTGAAATGAATGACGGGTGACCAGGCAGGCGAGAGCCCCCGCTGCAGAGGCTCCAGAGGTGGCACTCTGAAAATATTTCAAAAAAAGTTGACTTTGAAATTTTTGGAGAACCAGGATTTGGGGGGGGCAAATGTGCTGAGGCAGGCCGCCCATAGTGCTCCTATTTCGGCCTGGGCGCGCCAGAGCACCCCCCTGGAAGTGGCACTCTGAAAATAATTAAAAAAAAATGACTTTGAAAATTTTTGAGAACCAGGATTTGGGGGGGGCAAATGTGCTGAGGCAGGCCGCCCATAGTGCTCCTATTTCGGCCTGGGCGCGCCAGAGCACCCCCCTGGAAGTGGCACTCTGAAAATAATTAAAAAAAAATGACTTTGAAAATTTTTGAGAACCAGGATTTGGGGGGGGCAAATGTGCTGAGGCAGGCCGCCCATAGTGCTCCTATTTCGGCCTGGGCGCGCCAGAGCACCCCCCTGGAAGTGGCACTCTGAAAATAATTCGAAAAAAGATGACTTTGAAAATTTTTGAGAACCAGGATTTGGGGGGGCAAATCTGCTCAGGCAGGCCGCCCATAGTGCTCCTATTTCGGCCTGGGCGAGCCAGAGCCCCCCCTGGAAGTGCCCCATTCATTTTCAATGGCCGGGTGACCAGGCGTCGAAAAATGCCATAGGAAATGAATGGGGCCCATTCATTTTCAATGGCCGGGTGACC
>NW_027520828.1:10000-17500 GCF_051991255.1 Vanacampus margaritifer
GCCTGTGTTCGGGGCTTGTTGCTGGTCGTTGGTGCCTGTGTTCGGGGCTTGTTGCTGGTCGTTGGTGCCTGTGTTCGGGGCTTGTTGCTGGCTGTTGGGGCCTGTGTTCGGGGCTTGTTGCTGGTTGTTGGCGGGGCTCCATGATGGCGGGTGACCAGGGGCGACTGGCGGGTGACCAGGGGTCAAAATCGGCTGGCGGGTGCCCAGGGGTTGACATTGGATGGCGGGTGACCAGGGGTCAAAATCGGCTGGCGGGTGCCCAGGGGTTGACATTGGATGGAGGGTGCCCAGGGGTCAAAATCGACTGGCGGGTGCCCAGGGGTTGACATTGAATGGCGGGTGCCCAGGGGTCGAAATCGACTGGCGGGTGCCCAGGGGTTGACATTGGATGGCGGGTGCCCAGGGGTCGAAATCGACTGGCGGGTGCCCAGGGGTTGACATTGGATGGCGGGTGCCCAGGGGTCGAAATCGACTGGCGGGTGCCCAGGGGTTGACATTGGATGGCGGGTGCCCAGGGGTCGAAATCGACTGGCGGGTGCCCAGGGGTTGACATTGGATGGCGGGTGCCCAGGGGTCGAAATCGACTGGCGGGTGCCCAGGGGTTGACATTGGATGGCGGGTGCCCAGGGGTCGAAATCGACTGGCGGGTGCCCAGGGGTTGACATTGGATGGCGGGTGCCCAGGGGTCGAAATCGACTGGCGGGTGCCCAGGGGTTGACATTGGATGGCGGGTGCCCAGGGGTCGAAATCGACTGGCGGGTGCCCAGGGGTTGACATTGGATGGCGGGTGCCCAGGGGTTGACATTGGATGGCGGGTGCCCAGGGGTCAAAATCGACTGGCGGGTGCCCAGGGGTTGACATTGGATGGCGGGTGCCCAGGGGTCGAAATCGACTGGCGGGTGCCCAGGGGTTGACATTGGATGGCGGGTGCCCAGGGGTCGAAATCGACTGGCGGGTGCCCAGGGGTTGACATTGGATGGCGGGTGCCCAGGGGTCAAAATCGACTGGCGGGTGCCCAGGGGTTGAAATTGACCAGGGGGAGAGCGCCTGCCATAGCCGAAATAGGAGCGCTATGGGCGGCCTGCCTCAGCAGATTTGGCCCCCCAAATCCTGGTTCTCAAAAATTTTCAAAGTCAACTTTTTTCAAAATATTTTCAGAGTGCCACTTCCCAGGGGGATTCTCGCCTGCCATAGCCGAAATAGGAGCGCCATGGGCGGCCTCAGTGAGCACATTTGGCCCCCCCATCCTGGAGCGCCATGGACCAGGGGGAGAGCGCCTCTCTTTGGGGCTTGTTGCTGGCTGTTGGCGGGGCTCCATGGACCAGGGGGAGAGCGCCATGGACCAGGGGGAGAGCGCCTCTCTTCGGGGCTTGATGCCTGTTGGCGGGGCTCCATGGACCAGGGGGAGAGCGCCTCTCTGTGGGGCTTGTTGCTGGCTATTGGCGGGGCTCCATGGACCAGGGGGAGAGCGCCTCTCTTTGGGGCTTGTTGCTGGCTGTTGGCGGGGCTCCATGGACCAGGGGGAGAGCGCCATGGACCAGGGGGAGAGCACCTGCCATAGCCGAAATAAGAGCACTATAGGCGGCCGCCCTCAGCACATTTGGCCCCCCAAATCCTGGTTCTCAAAAATTTTCAAAGTCAACTTTTTTCAAAATATTTTCAGAGTGCCACTTCCCAGGGGGATTCTCGCCTGCCATAGCCGAAATAGGAGCGCCATGGGCGGCCTCAGTGAGCACATTTGGCCCCCCCATCCTGGAGCGCCATGGACCAGGGGGAGAGCGCCTCTCTTTGGGGCTTGTTGCTGGCTGTTGGCGGGGCTCCATGGACCAGGGGGAGAGCGCCATGGACCAGGGGGAGAGCGCCTCTCTTCGGGGCTTGATGCCTGTTGGCGGGGCTCCATGGACCAGGGGGAGAGCGCCTCTCTTTGGGGCTTGTTGCTGGCTATTGGCGGGGCTCCATGGACCAGGGGGAGAGCGCCTCTCTTTGGGGCTTGTTGCTGGCTGTTGGCGGGGCTCCATGGACCAGGGGGAGAGCGCCATGGACCAGGGGGAGAGCACCTGCCATAGCCGAAATAAGAGCACTATAGGCGGCCGCCCTCAGCACATTTGGCCCCCCAATCCTGGTTCTCAAATTTTTTCAAAGTCAACTTTTTTCGAAATATTTTCAGAGTGCCACCTCCAGCGGGGGCTCTCGCCTGCCATAGCCGAAATAAGAGCACTATGGGCGGCCGCCCTCAGCACATTTGGCCCCCCCATCCTGGAGCGCCATGGACCAGGAGGAGAGCGCCTCTCTTCGGGGCTTGATGCCTGTTGGCGGGGCTCCATGGACCAGGGGGAGAGCGCCTCTCTTTGGGGCTTGTTGCTGGCTGTTGGCGTGGCTCCATGGACCAGGGGGAGAGCGCCATGGACCAGGGGGAGAGCACCTGCCATAGCCGAAATAAGAGCACTATAGGCGGCCGCCCTCAGCACATTTGGCCCCCCCATCCTGGAGCGCCATGGACCAGGAGGAGAGCGCCTCTCTTCGGGGCTTGATGCCTGTTGGCGGGGCTCCATGGACCAGGGGGAGAGCGCCTCTCTTTGGGGCTTGTTGCTGGCTGTTGGCGTGGCTCCATGGACCAGGGGGAGAGAGCGCCATGGACCAGGGGGAGAGCACCTGCCATAGCCGAAATAAGAGCACTATAGGCGGCCGCCCTCAGCACATTTGGCCCCCCCATCCTGGAGCGCCATGGACCAGGAGGAGAGCGCCTCTCTTCGGGGCTTGATGCCTGTTGGCGGGGCTCCATGGACCAGGGGGAGAGCGCCTCTCTTTGGGGCTTGTTGCTGGCTGTTGGCGTGGCTCCATGGACCAGGGGGAGAGCGCCATGGACCAGGGGGAGAGCACCTGCCATAGCCGAAATAAGAGCACTATAGGCGGCCGCCCTCAGCACATTTGGCCCCCCCATCCTGGAGCGCCATGGACCAGGGGGAGAGCGCCTCTCTTCGGGGCTTGATGCCTGTTGGCGGGGCTCCATGGACCAGGGGGAGAGCGCCTCTCTTTGGGGCTTGTTGCTGGCTGTTGGCGTGGCTCCATGGACCAGGGGGAGAGCGCCATGGACCAGGGGGAGAGCACCTGCCATAGCCGAAATAAGAGCACTATAGGCGGCCGCCCTCAGCACATTTGGCCCCCCCATCCTGGAGCGCCATGGACCAGGGGGAGAGCGCCTCTCTTCGGGGCTTGATGCCTGTTGGCGGGGCTCCATGGACCAGGGGGAGAGCGCCTCTCTTTGGGGCTTGTTGCTGGCTGTTGGCGTGGCTCCATGGACCAGGGGGAGAGCGCCATGGACCAGGGGGAGAGCACCTGCCATAGCCGAAATAAGAGCACTATAGGCGGCCGCCCTCAGCACATTTGGCCCCCCCATCCTGGAGCGCCATGGACAAGGGGGAGAGCGCCTCTCTTCGGGGCTTGTTGCTGGCTGTTGGCGGGGCTCCATGTACCAGGGGGAGAGCGCCATGGACCAGGGGGAGAGTGCCTCTCTTCGGGGCTTGATGCCTGTTGGCGGGGCTCCATGGACCAGGGAGAGAGCGCCTCTCTTTGGGGCTTGTTGCTGGCTGTTGACGGGGCTCCATGGACCGGGGGGAAAGCGCCATGGACCAGGGGGAGAGCGCCTGCCATAGCCGAAATAGGAGCACTATAGGCGGCCGCCCTCAGCACATTTGGCCTGTCGCCGCTGTCCGCTGGCCGCTGTCCGCTGGCCGCTGTCCGCTGGCCGCTGTCCGCTGGCCGCTGTCCGCTTTCCCCTTTACTTTCAGCACTTTCAGCACTTTCAGCACTTCCAGCACTTCCAGCACTTCCAGCACTTCCAGCACTTCCAGCTCTTCCCCCTCTTTCCCTTCTTCCAACTGCGGGCGCGCCGGGCGCACAGGGGCTCGTGCGGAGGGGTGTGTGTGCGTGCATGTGCCGAACAAGGAGGAGAGCGCCTCACTTCGGGGCTTGTCGCTGGCCGTCGGCGGGGCTCCAAGGACCAGGGGGAGAGCGCCTCTCTTTGGGGGCTTGATGCTGGCTGTTGGCGCGTGTCTTCGGGGCTCCACGGACCAGTGGGAGAGCGCCTGTCTTCGGGGCTTGATGCTGGCCGTTTGCGGGACTCCATGGACCAGGGGGAGAGCGCCATGGACCAGGGGGAGAGCGTCTCTCTTCAGGGCTTGACCAGGGCTCCAATCTTCCCATTGAAATGAATGGCGGGTGACCAGGCGTCCAAATCCCCCATTGAAATGAAGGCCGGGTGCCCAGGGCTCCAATCTCCCCAGTGAAATGAATGGCGGGTGACCAGGCGTCCAAATCCCCCATTGAAATGAAGGCCGGGTGCCCAGGGCTCCAATCTCCCCATTGAAATGAATGGCGGGTGACCAGGCGTCCAAATCCCCCATTGAAATGAAGGCCGGGTGCCCAGGGCTCCAATCTCCCCAGTGAAATGAATGGCGGGTGACCAGGCGTCCAAATCCCCCATTGAAATGAAGGCCGGGTGCCCAGGGCTCCAATCTCCCCAGTGAAATGAATGGCGGGTGACCAGGCGTCCAAATCCCCCATTGAAATGAAGGCCGGGTGCCCAGGGCTCCAATCTCCCCAGTGAAATGAATGGCGGGTGACCAGGCGTCCAAATCCCCCATTGAAATGAAGGCCGGGTGCCCAGGGCTCCAATCTCCCCATTGAAATGAATGGCGGGTGACCAGGCGTCCAAATCCCCCATTGAAATGAAGGCCGGGTGCCCAGGGCTCCAATCTCCCCAGTGAAATGAATGGCGGATGACCAGGCGTCCAAATCCCCCATTGAAATGAAGGCCGGGTGACCAGGGCTCCAATCTCCCCATTGAAATGAATGGCGGGTGACCAGGCGTCCAAATCCCCCATTGAAATGAAGGCCGGGTGACCAGGCGTCCAAATCCCCCCATTGAAATGAATGGCGGGTGACCAGGCGTCCAAATCCCCCATTGAAATGAAGGCCGGGTGCCCAGGGCTCCAATCTCCCCATTGAAATGAATGGCGGGTGACCAGACGTCCAAATCCCCCATTGAAATGAAGGCCGGATGCCCAGGGCTCCAATCTCCCCATTGAAATGAATGGCGGGTGACCAGACGTCCAAATCCCCCATTGAAATGAAGGCCGGATGCCCAGGGCTCCAATCTCCCCATTGAAATGAATGCCGGGTGACCAGGCGTCCAAATCCCCCCATTGAAATGAATGGCGGGTGACCAGGCGTCCAAATCCCCCATTGAAATGAAGGCCGGGTGCCCAGGGCTCCAATCTCCCCATTGAAATGAATGGCGGGTGACCAGACGTCCAAATCCCCCATTGAAATGAAGGCCGGATGCCCAGGGCTCCAATCTCCCCATTGAAATGAATGCCGGGTGACCAGGCGTCCATATCCCCCCCCATTGAAATGAATGACGGGTGACCAGGCAGGCGAGAGCCCCCGCTGCAGAGGCTCCAGAGGTGGCACTCTGAAAATATTTCAAAAAAAGTTGACTTTGAAATTTTTGGAGAACCAGGATTTGGGGGGGGGGGGGGCAAATGTGCTGAGGCAGGCCGCCCATAGTGCTCCTATTTCGGCCTGGGCGCGCCAGAGCACCCCCCTGGAAGTGGCACTCTGAAAATAATTAAAAAAAAATGACTTTGAAATTTTTTGAGAACCAGGATTTGGGGGGGGCAAATGTGCTGAGGCAGGCCGCCCATAGTGCTCCTATTTCGGCCTGGGCGCGCCAGAGCACCCCCCTGGAAGTGGCACTCTGAAAATAATTAAAAAAAAATGACTTTGAAAATTTTTGAGAACCAGGATTTGGGGGGGGCAAATGTGCTGAGGCAGGCCGCCCATAGTGCTCCTATTTCGGCCTGGGCGCGCCAGAGCACCCCCCTGGAAGTGGCACTCTGAAAATAATTAAAAAAAAATGACTTTGAAATTTTTTGAGAACCAGGATTTGGGGGGGGCAAATGTGCTGAGGCAGGCCGCCCATAGTGCTCCTATTTCGGCCTGGGCGCGCCAGAGCACCCCCCTGGAAGTGGCACTCTGAAAATAATTAAAAAAAAATGACTTTGAAAATTTTTGAGAACCAGGATTTGGGGGGGGCAAATGTGCTGAGGCAGGCCGCCCATAGTGCTCCTATTTCGGCCTGGGCGCGCCAGAGCACCCCCCTGGAAGTGGCACTCTGAAAATAATTCGAAAAAAGATGACTTTGAAAATTTTTGAGAACCAGGATTTGGGGGGGCAAATCTGCTCAGGCAGGCCGCCCATAGTGCTCCTATTTCGGCCTGGGCGAGCCAGAGCCCCCCCTGGAAGTGCCCCATTCATTTTCAATGGCCGGGTGACCAGGCGTCGAAAAATGCCATAGGAAATGAATGGGGCCCATTCATTTTCAATGGCCGGGTGACCAGGGGGCCAGTACCACCTGCCGCCATTAGGGGCGCTGTAGATAGGGGACCTCGTCCCCCCATTCGAGAGGTTTGCCCCCAAACCTCAAAATGTATGGGGTACAATATCAGGAGCGAGCTTTTTAAGACGAAAAATTTTCAGAGTCAACTTTCTTCGAAATATTTTCAGAGTGCCACTTCCCAAGGGGGATTCTCGCTTGCCAAGGCCGAGATAAGAGCACTATGGGCGGCCTGCCTCAACACATTTGGCCCCCCCAAATCCTGGTTCTCAAAAATTTTCAAAGTCAACTTTTTCGAAATATTTTCAGAGTGCCACTTCCCAGGGGGATTCTCGCTTGCCAAGGCCGAGATAAGAGCACTATGGGCGGCCTGCCTCAGCACATTTGGCCCCCCCAAATCCTGGTTCTCAAAAATTTTCAAAGTCTGCTTTTTTCGAAATATTTTCAGAGTGCCACTTCCCAGGGGGATTCTCGCTTGCCAAGGCCGAGATAAGAGCACTATGGGCGGCCTGCCTCAGCACATTTGGCCCCCCCAAATCCTGGTTCTCAAAAATTTTCAAAGTCTGCTTTTTTCGAAATATTTTCAGAGTGCCACTTCCCAGGGGGATTCTCGCTTGCCAAGGCCGAGATAAGAGCACTATGGGCGGCCTGCCTCAGTACATTTGGCCCCCCCAAATCCTGGTTCTCAAAAATTTTCAAAGTCTGCTCTTTTCGAAATATTTTCAGAGTGCCACTTCCCAGGGGGATTCTCGCTTGCCAAGGCCGAGATAAGAGCACTATGGGCGGCCTGCCTCAGCACATTTGGCCCCCCCCCAAATCCTGGTTCTCAAAAATTTTCAAAGTCTGCTCTTTTCGAAATATTTTCAGAGTGCCACTTCCCAGGGGGATTCTCGCTTGCCATGGCCGAGATAAGAGCACTATGGGCGGCCTGCCTCAGCACATTTAACCCCCCCCCAAAATGCGCCCACCCACCTTCTCCCACGTTACGAGCCGCATGCAAGACCCGCCTTCGGAGGGCCCCCGCCGGCCGGCCTCGCGCCGGTGTTCGGGCGGGCGGCTCCTCCGGCTCGCGGGTCGCCTTCCAGCGCCCCGGCGACACGCGA
>NW_027520828.1:27500-32500 GCF_051991255.1 Vanacampus margaritifer
GCGGGTGCCCAGGGGTCGAAATCGACTGGCGGGTGCCCAGGGGTTGACATTGGATGGCGGGTGCCCAGGGGTCGAAATCGACTGGCGGGTGCCCAGGGGTTGACATTGGATGGCGGGTGCCCAGGGGTCGAAATCGACTGGCGGGTGCCCAGGGGTTGACATTGGATGGCGGGTGCCCAGGGGTCGAAATCGACTGGCGGGTGCCCAGGGGTTGACATTGGATGGCGGGTGCCCAGGGGTCGAAATCGACTGGCGGGTGCCCAGGGGTTGACATTGGATGGCGGGTGCCCAGGGGTTGACATTGGATGGCGGGTGCCCAGGGGTCAAAATCGACTGGCGGGTGCCCAGGGGTTGACATTGGATGGCGGGTGCCCAGGGGTCGAAATCGACTGGCGGGTGCCCAGGGGTTGACATTGGATGGCGGGTGCCCAGGGGTCGAAATCGACTGGCGGGTGCCCAGGGGTTGACATTGGATGGCGGGTGCCCAGGGGTCAAAATCGACTGGCGGGTGCCCAGGGGTTGAAATTGACCAGGGGGAGAGCGCCTGCCATAGCCGAAATAGGAGCGCTATGGGCGGCCTGCCTCAGCAGATTTGGCCCCCCAAATCCTGGTTCTCAAAAATTTTCAAAGTCAACTTTTTTCAAAATATTTTCAGAGTGCCACTTCCCAGGGGGATTCTCGCCTGCCATAGCCGAAATAGGAGCGCCATGGGCGGCCTCAGTGAGCACATTTGGCCCCCCCATCCTGGAGCGCCATGGACCAGGGGGAGAGCGCCTCTCTTTGGGGCTTGTTGCTGGCTGTTGGCGGGGCTCCATGGACCAGGGGGAGAGCGCCATGGACCAGGGGGAGAGCGCCTCTCTTCGGGGCTTGATGCCTGTTGGCGGGGCTCCATGGACCAGGGGGAGAGCGCCTCTCTGTGGGGCTTGTTGCTGGCTATTGGCGGGGCTCCATGGACCAGGGGGAGAGCGCCTCTCTTTGGGGCTTGTTGCTGGCTGTTGGCGGGGCTCCATGGACCAGGGGGAGAGCGCCATGGACCAGGGGGAGAGCACCTGCCATAGCCGAAATAAGAGCACTATAGGCGGCCGCCCTCAGCACATTTGGCCCCCCAAATCCTGGTTCTCAAAAATTTTCAAAGTCAACTTTTTTCAAAATATTTTCAGAGTGCCACTTCCCAGGGGGATTCTCGCCTGCCATAGCCGAAATAGGAGCGCCATGGGCGGCCTCAGTGAGCACATTTGGCCCCCCCATCCTGGAGCGCCATGGACCAGGGGGAGAGCGCCTCTCTTTGGGGCTTGTTGCTGGCTGTTGGCGGGGCTCCATGGACCAGGGGGAGAGCGCCATGGACCAGGGGGAGAGCGCCTCTCTTCGGGGCTTGATGCCTGTTGGCGGGGCTCCATGGACCAGGGGGAGAGCGCCTCTCTTTGGGGCTTGTTGCTGGCTATTGGCGGGGCTCCATGGACCAGGGGGAGAGCGCCTCTCTTTGGGGCTTGTTGCTGGCTGTTGGCGGGGCTCCATGGACCAGGGGGAGAGCGCCATGGACCAGGGGGAGAGCACCTGCCATAGCCGAAATAAGAGCACTATAGGCGGCCGCCCTCAGCACATTTGGCCCCCCAATCCTGGTTCTCAAATTTTTTCAAAGTCAACTTTTTTCGAAATATTTTCAGAGTGCCACCTCCAGCGGGGGCTCTCGCCTGCCATAGCCGAAATAAGAGCACTATGGGCGGCCGCCCTCAGCACATTTGGCCCCCCCCATCCTGGAGCGCCATGGACCAGGAGGAGAGCGCCTCTCTTCGGGGCTTGATGCCTGTTGGCGGGGCTCCATGGACCAGGGGGAGAGCGCCTCTCTTTGGGGCTTGTTGCTGGCTGTTGGCGTGGCTCCATGGACCAGGGGGAGAGCGCCATGGACCAGGGGGAGAGCACCTGCCATAGCCGAAATAAGAGCACTATAGGCGGCCGCCCTCAGCACATTTGGCCCCCCCATCCTGGAGCGCCATGGACCAGGAGGAGAGCGCCTCTCTTCGGGGCTTGATGCCTGTTGGCGGGGCTCCATGGACCAGGGGGAGAGCGCCTCTCTTTGGGGCTTGTTGCTGGCTGTTGGCGTGGCTCCATGGACCAGGGGGAGAGCGCCATGGACCAGGGGGAGAGCACCTGCCATAGCCGAAATAAGAGCACTATAGGCGGCCGCCCTCAGCACATTTGGCCCCCCCATCCTGGAGCGCCATGGACCAGGAGGAGAGCGCCTCTCTTCGGGGCTTGATGCCTGTTGGCGGGGCTCCATGGACCAGGGGGAGAGCGCCTCTCTTTGGGGCTTGTTGCTGGCTGTTGGCGTGGCTCCATGGACCAGGGGGAGAGCGCCATGGACCAGGGGGAGAGCACCTGCCATAGCCGAAATAAGAGCACTATAGGCGGCCGCCCTCAGCACATTTGGCCCCCCCATCCTGGAGCGCCATGGACCAGGGGGAGAGCGCCTCTCTTCGGGGCTTGATGCCTGTTGGCGGGGCTCCATGGACCAGGGGGAGAGCGCCTCTCTTTGGGGCTTGTTGCTGGCTGTTGGCGTGGCTCCATGGACCAGGGGGAGAGCGCCATGGACCAGGGGGAGAGCACCTGCCATAGCCGAAATAAGAGCACTATAGGCGGCCGCCCTCAGCACATTTGGCCCCCCCATTCCTGGAGCGCCATGGACCAGGGGGGAGAGCGCCTCTCTTCGGGGCTTGATGCCTGTTGGCGGGGCTCCATGGACCAGGGGGGAGAGCGCCTCTCTTTGGGCTTGTTGCTGGCTGTTGGCGTGGCTCCATGGACCAGGGGGAGAGCGCCATGGACCAGGGGGAGAGCACCTGCCATAGCCGAAATAAGAGCACTATAGGCGGCCGCCCTCAGCACATTTGGCCCCCCCATCCTGGAGCGCCATGGACAAGGGGGAGAGCGCCTCTCTTCGGGGCTTGTTGCTGGCTGTTGGCGGGGCTCCATGTACCAGGGGGAAGAGCGCCATGGACCAGGGGGAGAGTGCCTCTCTTCGGGGCTTGATGCCTGTTGGCGGGGCTCCATGGACCAGGGAGAGAGCGCCTCTCTTTGGGGCTTGTTGCTGGCTGTTGACGGGGCTCCATGGACCGGGGGGAAAGCGCCATGGACCAGGGGGAGAGCGCCTGCCATAGCCGAAATAGGAGCACTATAGGCGGCCGCCCTCAGCACATTTGGCCTGTCGCCGCTGTCCGCTGGCCGCTGTCCGCTGGCCGCTGTCCGCTGGCCGCTGTCCGCTGGCCGCTGTCCGCTTTCCCCTTTACTTTCAGCACTTTCAGCACTTTCAGCACTTCCAGCACTTCCAGCACTTCCAGCACTTCCAGCACTTCCAGCTCTTCCCCCTCTTTCCCTTCTTCCAACTGCGGGCGCGCCGGGCGCACAGGGGCTCGTGCGGAGGGGTGTGTGTGCGTGCATGTGCCGAACAAGGAGGAGAGCGCCTCACTTCGGGGCTTGTCGCTGGCCGTCGGCGGGGCTCCAAGGACCAGGGGGAGAGCGCCTCTCTTTGGGGGCTTGATGCTGGCTGTTGGCGCGTGTCTTCGGGGCTCCACGGACCAGTGGGAGAGCGCCTGTCTTCGGGGCTTGATGCTGGCCGTTTGCGGGACTCCATGGACCAGGGGGAGAGCGCCATGGACCAGGGGGAGAGCGTCTCTCTTCAGGGCTTGACCAGGGCTCAATCTTCCCATTGAAATGAATGGCGGGTGACCAGGCGTCCAAATCCCCATTGAAATGAAGGCCGGGTGCCCAGGGCTCCAATCTCCCCAGTGAAATGAATGGCGGGTGACCAGGCGTCCAAATCCCCCATTGAAATGAAGGCCGGGTGCCCAGGGCTCCAATCTCCCCATTGAAATGAATGGCGGGTGACCAGGCGTCCAAATCCCCCATTGAAATGAAGGCCGGGTGCCCAGGGCTCCAATCTCCCCAGTGAAATGAATGGCGGGTGACCAGGCGTCCAAATCCCCCATTGAAATGAAGGCCGGGTGCCCAGGGCTCCAATCTCCCCAGTGAAATGAATGGCGGGTGACCAGGCGTCCAAATCCCCCATTGAAATGAAGGCCGGGTGCCCAGGGCTCCAATCTCCCCAGTGAAATGAATGGCGGGTGACCAGGCGTCCAAATCCCCCATTGAAATGAAGGCCGGGTGCCCAGGGCTCCAATCTCCCCATTGAAATGAATGGCGGGTGACCAGGCGTCCAAATCCCCCATTGAAATGAAGGCCGGGTGCCCAGGGCTCCAATCTCCCCAGTGAAATGAATGGCGGATGACCAGGCGTCCAAATCCCCCATTGAAATGAAGGCCGGGTGACCAGGGCTCCAATCTCCCCATTGAAATGAATGGCGGGGTGACCAGGCGTCCAAATCCCCCATTGAAATGAAGGCCGGGTGACCAGGCGTCCAAATCCCCCCATTGAAATGAATGGCGGGTGACCAGGCGTCCAAATCCCCCATTGAAATGAAGGCCGGGTGCCCAGGGCTCCAATCTCCCCATTGAAATGAATGGCGGGTGACCAGACGTCCAAATCCCCCATTGAAATGAAGGCCGGATGCCAGGGCTCCAATCTCCCCATTGAAATGAATGGCGGGTGACCAGACGTCCAAATCCCCCATTGAAATGAAGGCCGGATGCCCAGGGCTCCAATCTCCCCATTGAAATGAATGCCGGGTGACCAGGCGTCAAAATCCCCCCATTGAAATGAATGGCGGGTGACCAGGCGTCCAAATCCCCCATTGAAATGAAGGCCGGGTGCCCAGGGCTCCAATCTCCCCATTGAAATGAATGGCGGGTGACCAGACGTCCAAATCCCCCATTGAAATGAAGGCCGGATGCCCAGGGCTCCAATCTCCCCATTGAAATGAATGCCGGGTGACCAGGCGTCCATATCCCCCCCCATTGAAATGAATGACGGGTGACCAGGCAGGCGAGAGCCCCCGCTGCAGAGGCTCCAGAGGTGGCACTCTGAAAATATTTCAAAAAAGTTGACTTTGA
>NW_027520829.1:0-44491 GCF_051991255.1 Vanacampus margaritifer
GAATGGCGGGCTACCAGGTGTCAAAGTCCCCCAATGAACCTGGGAAGGAAAGAGCTGTCAGGATGGCCGAGCGGTCTAAGTCGCTGCGCTCGGGTCGCAGTCCCCCACTGGAGGCGCGGGTTCGAATCCCAGAGATTCCCCCATAGGAATGAATGGTCGAAATGCCCAATTGAAATGAATGGCGGGCTACCAGGTGTCAAAGTCCCCCATTGAACCTTGGAAGGAAAGAGCTGTCAGGATGGCTGAGCGGTCTAAGTCGCTGCGCTCGGGTCGCAGTCCCCACTGGAGGCGCGGGTTCGAATCCCAGAGATTCCCCCATAGGAATGAATGGTCGAAATGCCCCAATTGAAATGAATGGCGGGCTACCAGGTGTCAAAGTCCCCCATTGAACCTTGGAAGGAAAGAGCTGTCAGGATGGCCTGAGCGGTCTAAGTCGCTGCGCTCGGGTCGCAGTCCCCCACTGGAGGCGCGGGTTCGAATCCCAGAGATTCCCCATAGGAATGAATGGTCGAAATGCCCAATTGAAATGAATGGCGGGCTACCAGGTGTCAAAGTCCCCCATTGAACCTTGGAAGGAAAGAGCTGTCAGGATGGCTGAGCGGTCTAAGTCGCTGCGCTCGGGTCGCAGTCCCCACTGGAGGCGCGGGTTCGAATCCCAGAGATTCCCCCATAGGAATGAATGGGTCGAAATGCCCAATTGAAATGAATGGCGGGCTACCAGGTGTCAAAGTCCCCCATTGAACCTTGGAAGGAAAGAGCTGTCAGGATGGCTGAGCGGTCTAAGTCGCTGCGCTCGGGTCGCAGTCCCCACTGGAGGCGCGGGTTCGAATCCCAGAGATTCCCCCATAGGAATGAATGGTCGAAATGCCCAATTGAAATGAATGGCGGGCTACCAGGTGTCAAAGTCCCCCATTGAACCTGGGAAGGAAAGAGCTGTCAGGATGGCTGAGCGGTCTAAGTCGCTGCGCTCGGGTCGCAGTCCCCACTGGAGGCGCGGGTTCGAATCCCAGAGATTCCCCATAGGAATGAAAGGTCGAAATGCCCAATTGAAATAAATGGCGGGCTACCAGGTGTCAAAGTCCCCCAATGAACCTGGGAAGGAAAGAGCTGTCAGGATGGCTGAGCGGTCTAAGTCGCTGCGCTCGGGTCGCAGTCCCCACTGGAGGCGCGGGTTCGAATCCCAGAGATTCCCCCATAGGAATGAATGGTCGAAATGCCCCATTGAAATGAATGGCGGGATTCCAGGTGTCAAAGTCCACCATTGAACCTGGGAAGGAAAGAGCTGTCAGGATGGCCGAGCGGTCTAAGTCGCTGCGCTCGGGTCGCAGTCCCCACTGGAGGCGCGGGTTCGAATCCCAGAGATTCCCCCATAGGAATGAAAGGTCGAAATGCCCAATTGAAATAAATGGCGGGCTACCAGGTGTCAAAGTCCCCCAATGAACCTGGGAAGGAAAGAGCTGTCAGGATGGCCGAGCGGTCTAATTCGCTGCGCTCGGGTCGCAGTCCCCACTGGAGGCGCGGGTTCGAATCCCAGAGATTCCCCCATAGGGAATGAATGGTCGAAATGCCCAATTGAAATGAATGGCGGGCTACCAGGTGTCAAAGTCCCCCAATGAACCTGGGAAGGAAAGAGCTGTCAGGATGGCCGAGCGGTCTAAGTCGCTGCGCTCGGGTCGCAGTCCCCACTGGAGGCGCGGGTTCGAATCCCAGAGATTCCCCCATAGGAATGAATGGTCGAAATGCCCAATTGAAATGAATGGCGGGCTACCAGGTGTCAAAGTCCCCCAATGAACCTGGGAAGGAAAGAGCTGTCAGGATGGCTGAGCGGTCTAAGTCGCTGCGCTCGGGTCGCAGTCCCCACTGGAGGCGCGGGTTTGAATCCCAGAGATTCCCCCATAGGAATGAATGGGTCGAAATGCCCAATTGAAATGAATGGCGGGCTACCAGGTGTCAAAGTCCCCCAATGAACCTGGGAAGGAAAGAGCTGTCAGGATGGCTGAGCGGTCTAAGTCGCTGCGCTCGGGTCGCAGTCCCCACTGGAGGCGCGGGTTCGAATCCCAGAGATTCCCCATAGGAATGAATGGTCGAAATGCCCCATTGAAATGAATGGCGGGATTCCAGGTGTCAAAGTCCACCATTGAAAGTGGGAAGGAAAGAGCTGTCAGGATGGCCGAGCGGTCTAAGTCGCTGCGCTCGGGTCGCAGTCCCCACTGGAGGCGCGGGTTCGAATCCCAGAGATTCCCCCATAGGAATGAAAGGTCGAAATGCCCAATTGAAATAAATGGCGGGCTACCAGGTGTCAAAGTCCCCCAATGAACCTGGGAAGGAAAGAGCTTTCAGGATGGCCGAGCGGTCTAAGTCGCTGCGCTCGGGTCGCAGTCCCCACTGGAGGCGCGGGTTCGAATCCCAGAGATTCCCCCATAGGAATGAATGGTCGAAATGCCCCATTGAAATGAATGGCGGGATTCCAGGTGTCAAAGTCCACCATTGAACCTGGGAAGGAAAGAGCTGTCAGGATGGCCGAGCGGTCTAAGTCGCTGCGCTCGGGTCGCAGTCCCCACTGGAGGCGCGGGTTCGAATCCCCAGAGATTCCCCCATAGGAATGAAAGGTCGAAATGCCCAATTGAAATAAATGGCGGGCTACCAGGTGTCAAAGTCCCCCAATGAACCTGGAAGGAAAGAGCTGTCAGGATGGCCGAGCGGTCTAAGTCGCTGCGCTCGGGTCGCAGTCCCCACTGGAGGCGCGGGTTCGAATCCCAGAGATTCCCCCATAGGAATGAATGGTCGAAATGCCCAATTGAAATGAATGGCGGGCTACCAGGTGTCAAAGTCCCCCAATGAACCTGGGAAGGAAAGAGCTGTCAGGATGGCCGAGCGGTCTAAGTCGCTGCGCTCGGGTCGCAGTCCCCACTGGAGGCGCGGGTTCGAATCCCAGAGATTCCCCCCATAGGAATGAATGGTCGAAATGCCCAATTGAAATGAATGGCGGGCTACCAGGTGTCAAAGTCCCCCAATGAACCTGGGAAGGAAAGAGCTGTCAGGATGGCCGAGCGGTCTAAGTCGCTGCGCTCGGGTTCGCAGTCCCCACTGGAGGCGCGGGTTCGAATCCCAGAGATTCCCCCATAGGAATGAATGGTCAAAATGCCCAATTGAAATGAATGGCGGGCTACCAGGTGTCAAAGTCCCCCAATGAACCTGGGAAGGAAAGAGCTGTCAGGATGGCTGAGCGGTCTAAGTCGCTGCGCTCGGGTCGCAGTCCCCACTGGAGGCGCGGGTTCGAATCCCAGAGATTCCCCCATAGGAATGAATGGTCGAAATGCCCCATTGAAATGAATGGCGGGATTCCAGGTGTCAAAGTCCACCATTGAACCTGGGAAGGAAAGAGCTATCAGGATGGCCGAGCGGTCTAAGTCGCTGCGCTCGGGTCGCAGTCCCCACTGGAGGCGCGGGTTCGAATCCCAGAGATTCCCCCATAGGAATGAAAGGTCGAAATGCCCAATTGAAATAAATGGCGGGCTACCAGGTGTCAAAGTCCCCCAATGAACCTGGGAAGGAAAAGAGCTGTCAGGATGGCCGAGCGGTCTAAGTCGCTGCGCTCGGGTCGCAGTCCCCACTGGAGGCGCGGGTTCGAATCCCAGAGATTCCCCCATAGGAATGAATGGTCGAAATGCCCAATTGAAATGAATGGCGGGCTACCAGGTGTCAAAGTCCCCCAATGAACCTGGGAAGGAAAGAGCTGTCAGGATGGCCGAGCGGTCTAAGTCGCTGCGCTCGGGTCGCAGTCCCCACTGGAGGCGCGGGTTCGAATCCCAGAGATTCCCCCATAGGAATGAATGGTCGAAATGCCCAATTGAAATGAATGGCGGGCTACCAGGTGTCAAAGTCCCCCATTGAACCTTGGAAGGAAAGAGCTGTCAGGATGGCTGAGCGGTCTAAGTCGCTGCGCTCGGGTCGCAGTCCCCACTGGAGGCGCGGGTTCGAATCCCAGAGATTCCACCATAGGAATGAATGGTCGAAATGCCCATTGAAATGAATGGCGGGCTACCAGGTGTCAAAGTCCTCCAATGAACCTGGGAAGGAAAGAGCTGTCAGGATGGCTGAGCGGTCTAAGTCGCTGCGCTCGGGTCGCAGTCCCCACTGGAGGCGCGGGTTCGAATCCCAGAGATTCCCCCATAGGAATGAAAGGTCGAAATGCCCAATTGAAATAAATGGCGGGCTACCAGGTGTCAAAGTCCCCCAATGAACCTGGGAAGGAAAGAGCTGTCAGGATGGCCGAGCGGTCTAAGTCGCTGCGCTCGGGTCGCAGTCCCCACTGGAGGCGCGGGTTCGAATCCCAGAGATTCCCCCATAGGAATGAAAGGTCGAAATGCCCAATTGAAATAAATGGCGGGCTACCAGGTGTCAAAGTCCCCCAATGAACCTGGGAAGGAAAGAGCTGTCAGGATGGCCGAGCGGTCTAAGTCGCTGCGCTCGGGTCGCAGTCCCCACTGGAGGCGCGGGTTCGAATCCCAGAGATTCCCCCATAGGAATGAATGGTCGAAATGCCCCATTGAAATGAATGGCGGGATTCCAGGTGTCAAAGTCCCCCAATGAACCTTGGAAGGAAAGAGCTGTCAGGATGGCTGAGCGGTCTAAGTCGCTGCGCTCGGGTCGCAGTCCCCACTGGAGGCGCGGGTTCGAATCCCAGAGATTCCCCCATAGGAATGAATGGTCGAAATGCCCAATTGAAATGAATGGCGGGCTACCAGGTGTCAAAGTCCCCCAATGAACCTTGGAAGGAAAGAGCTGTCAGGATGGCTGAGCGGTCTAAGTCGCTGCGCTCGGGTCGCAGTCCCCACTGGAGGCGCGGGTTCGAATCCCAGAGATTCCCCCATAGGAATGAATGGTCGAAATGCCCAATTGAAATGAATGGCGGGCTACCAGGTGTCAAAGTCCCCCAATGAACCTGGGAAGGAAAGAGCTGTCAGGATGGCTGAGCGGTCTAAGTCGCTGCGCTCGGGTCGCAGTCCCCACTGGAGGCGCGGGTTCGAATCCCAGAGATTCCCCCATAGGAATGAATGGTCGAAATGCCCCATTGAAATGAATGGCGGGATTCCAGGTGTCAAAGTCCACCATTGAACCTGGGAAGGAAAGAGCTGTCAGGATGGCCGAGCGGTCTAAGTCACTGCGCTCGGGTCGCAGTCCCCACTGGAGGCGCGGGTTCGAATCCCAGAGATTCCCCCATAGGAATGAAAGGTCGAAATGCCCAATTGAAATAAATGGCGGGCTACCAGGTGTCAAAGTCCCCCAATGAACCTGGGAAGGAAAGAGCTTTCAGGATGGCCGAGCGGTCTAAGTCGCTGCGCTCGGGTCGCAGTCCCCACTGGAGGCGCGGGTTCGAATCCAGAGATTCCCCCATAGGAATGAAAGATCGAAATGCCCAATATAAATAAATGGCGGGCTACCAGGTGTCAAAGTCCCCCAATGAACCTAGGAAGGAAAGAGCTGTCAGGATGGCCGAGCGATCTAAGTCGCTGCGCTCGGGTCGCAGTCCCCACTGGAGGCGCGGGTTCGAATCCCAGAGATTCCCCCATAGGAATGAATGGTCGAAATGCCCAATTGAAATGAATGGCGGGCTACCAGGTGTCAAAGTCCCCCAATGAACCTGGGAAGGAAAGAGCTGTCAGGATGGCCGAGCGGTCTAAGTCGCTGCGCTCGGGTCGCAGTCCCCACTGGAGGCGCGGGTTCGAATCCCAGAGATTCCCCCATAGGAATGAATGGTCGAAATGCCCAATTGAAATGAATGGCGGGGCTACCAGGTGTCAAAGTCCCCCATTGAACCTTGGAAGGAAAGAGCTGTCAGGATGGCTGAGCGGTCTAAGTCGCTGCGCTCGGGTCGCAGTCCCCACTGGAGGCGCGGGTTCGAATCCCAGAGATTCCCCCATAGGAATGAATGGTCGAAATGCCCAATTGAAATGAATGGCGGGCTACCAGGTGTCAAAGTCCCCCAATGAACCTGGGAAGGAAAGAGCTGTCAGGATGGCTGAGCGGTCTAAGTCGCTGCGCTCGGGTCACAGTCCCCACTGGAGGCGCGGGTTCGAATCCCAGAGATTCCCCCATAGGAATGAAAGGGTCGAAATGCCCAATTGAAATAAATGGCGGGCTACCAGGTGTCAAAGTCCCCCAATGAACCTGGGAAGGAAAGAGCTGTCAGGATGGCCGAGCGGTCTAAGTCGCTGCGCTCGGGTCGCAGTCCCCACTGGAGGCGCGGGTTCGAATCCCAGAGATTCCCCCATAGGAATGAATGGTCGAAATGCCCAATTGAAATGAATGGCGGGCTACCAGGTGTCAAAGTCCCCCAATGAACCTGGGAAGGAAAGAGCTGTCAGGATGGCTGAGCGGTCTAAGTCGCTGCGCTCGGGTCGCAGTCCCCACTGGAGGCGCGGGTTCGAATCCCAGAGATTCCCCCATAGGAATGAATGGTCGAAATGCCCCATTGAAATGAATGGCGGGATTCCAGGTGTCAAAGTCCACCATTGAACCTGGGAAGGAAAGAGCTGTCAGGATGGCCGAGCGGTCTAAGTCGCTGCGCTCGGGTCGCAGTCCCCACTGGAGGCGCGGGTTCGAATCCCAGAGATTCCCCCATAGGAATGAATGGTCGAAATGCCCAATTGAAATGAATGGCGGGCTACCAGGTGTCAAAGTCCCCCATTGAACCTTGGAAGGAAAGAGCTGTCAGGATGGCTGAGCGGTCTAAGTCGCTGCGCTCGGGTCGCAGTCCCCACTGGAGGCGCGGGTTCGAATCCCAGAGATTCCACCATAGGAATGAATGGTCGAAATGCCCAATTGAAATGAATGGCGGGCTACCAGGTGTCAAAGTCCCCCAATGAACCTGGGAAGGAAAGAGCTGTCAGGATGGCTGAGCGGTCTATGTCGCTGCGCTCGGGTCGCAGTCCCCACTGGAGGCGCGGGTTCGAATCCCAGAGATTCCCCCATAGGAATGAATGGTCGAAATGCCCAATTGAAATGAATGGCGGGCTACCAGGTGTCAAAGTCCCCCAATGAACCTGGGAAGGAAAGAGCTGTCAGGATGGCCGAGCGGTCTAAGTCGCTGCGCTCGGGTCGCAGTCCCCACTGGAGGCGCGGGTTCGAATCCCAGAGATTCCCCCATAGGAATGAATGGTCGAAATGCCCAATTGAAATGAATGGCGGGCTACCAGGTGTCAAAGTCCCCCATTGAACCTTGGAAGGAAAGAGCTGTCAGGATGGCTGAGCGGTCTAAGTCGCTGCGCTCGGGTCGCAGTCCCCACTGGAGGCGCGGGTTCGAATCCCAGAGATTCCCCCATAGGAATGAATGGTCGAAATGCCCAATTGAAATGAATGGCGGGCTACCAGGTGTCAAAGTCCCCCAATGAACCTGGGAAGGAAAGAGCTGTCAGGATGGCTGAGCGGTCTAAGTCGCTGCGCTCGGGTCACAGTCCCCACTGGAGGCGCGGGTTCGAATCCCAGAGATTCCCCCATAGGAATGAAAGGTCGAAATGCCCAATTGAAATAAATGGCGGGCTACCAGGTGTCAAAGTCCCCCAATGAACCTGGGAAGGAAAGAGCTGTCAGGATGGCCGAGCGGTCTAAGTCGCTGCGCTCGGGTCGCAGTCCCCACTGGAGGCGCGGGTTCGAATCCCAGAGATTCCCCCATAGGAATGAATGGTCGAAATGCCCAATTGAAATGAATGGCTGGCTACCAGGTGTCAAAGTCCCCCAATGAACCTGGGAAGGAAAGAGCTGTCAGGATGGCTGAGCGGTCTAAGTCGCTGCGCTCGGGTCGCAGTCCCCACTGGAGGCGCGGGTTCGAATCCCAGAGATTCCCCCATAGGAATGAATGGTCGAAATGCCCCATTGAAATGAATGGCGGGATTCCAGGTGTCAAAGTCCACCATTGAACCTGGGAAGGAAAGAGCTTTCAGGATGGCCGAGCGGTCTAAGTCGCTGCGCTCGGGTCGCAGTCCCCACTGGAGGCGCGGGTTCGAATCCCAGAGATTCCCCCATAGGAATGAAAGGTCGAAATGCCCAATTGAAATAAATGGCGGGCTACCAGGTGTCAAAGTCCCCCAATGAACCTGGGAAGGAAAGAGCTGTCAGGATGGCCGAGCGGTCTAAGTCGCTGCGCTCGGGTCGCAGTCCCCACTGGAGGCGCGGGTTCGAATCCCAGAGATTCCCCCATAGGAATGAATGGTCGAAATGCCCAATTGAAATGAATGGCGGGCTACCAGGTGTCAAAGTCCCCCAATGAACCTGGGAAGGAAAGAGCTGTCAGGATGGCCGAGCGGTCTAAGTCGCTGCGCTCGGGTCGCAGTCCCCACTGGAGGCGCGGGTTCGAATCCCAGAGATTCCCCCATAGGAATGAATGGTCGAAATGCCCAATTGAAATGAATGGCGGGCTACCAGGTGTCAAAGTCCCCCATTGAACCTTGGAAGGAAAGAGCTGTCAGGATGGCTGAGCGGTCTAAGTCGCTGCGCTCGGGTCGCAGTCCCCACTGGAGGCGCGGGTTCGAATCCCAGAGATTCCACCATAGGAATGAATGGTCGAAATGCCCAATTGAAATGAATGGCGGGCTACCAGGTGTCAAAGTCCCCCAATGAACCTGGGAAGGAAAGAGCTGTCAGGATGGCTGAGCGGTCTAAGTCGCTGCGCTCGGGTCGCAGTCCCCACTGGAGGCGCGGGTTCGAATCCCAGAGATTCCCCCATAGGAATGAAAGGTCGAAATGCCCAATTGAAATAAATGGCGGGCTACCAGGTGTCAAAGTCCCCCAATGAACCTGGGAAGGAAAGAGCTGTCAGGATGGCCGAGCGGTCTAAGTCGCTGCGCTCGGGTCGCAGTCCCCACTGGAGGCGCGGGTTCGAATCCCAGAGATTCCCCCATAGGAATGAAAGGTCGAAATGCCCAATTGAAATAAATGGCGGGCTACCAGGTGTCAAAGTCCCCCAATGAACCTGGGAAGGAAAGAGCTGTCAGGATGGCCGAGCGGTCTAAGTCGCTGCGCTCGGGTCGCAGTCCCCACTGGAGGCGCGGGTTCGAATCCCAGAGATTCCCCCATAGGAATGAATGGTCGAAATGCCCAATTGAAATGAATGGCGGGCTACCAGGTGTCAAAGTCCCCCAATGAACCTGGGAAGGAAAGAGCTGTCAGGATGGCCGAGCGGTCTAAGTCGCTGCGCTCGGGTCGCAGTCCCCACTGGAGGCGCGGGTTCGAATCCCAGAGATTCCCCCATAGGAATGAATGGTCGAAATGCCCAATTGAAATGAATGGCGGGCTACCAGGTGTCAAAGTCTCCCATTGAACCTTGGAAGGAAAGAGCTGTCAGGATGGCTGAGCGGTCTAAGTCGCTGCGCTCGGGTCGCAGTCCCCACTGGAGGCGCGGGTTCGAATCCCAGAGATTCCCCCATAGGAATGAATGGTCGAAATGCCCAATTGAAATGAATGGCGGGCTACCAGGTGTCAAAGTCCCCCAATGAACCTGGGAAGGAAAGAGCTGTCAGGATGGCTGAGCGGTCTAAGTCGCTGCGCTCGGGTCGCAGTCCCCACTGGAGGCGCGGGTTCGAATCCCAGAGATTCCCCCATAGGAATGAATGGTCGAAATGCCCCATTGAAATGAATGGCGGGATTCCAGGTGTCAAAGTCCACCATTGAACCTGGGAAGGAAAGAGCTGTCAGGATGGCCGAGCGGTCTAAGTCGCTGCGCTCGGGTCGCAGTCCCCACTGGAGGCGCGGGTTCGAATCCCAGAGATTCCCCCATAGGAATGAAAGGTCGAAATGCCCAATTGAAATAAATGGCGGGCTACCAGGTGTCAAAGTCCCCCAATGAACCTGGGAAGGAAAGAGCTTTCAGGATGGCCGAGCGGTCTAAGTCGCTGCGCTCGGGTCGCAGTCCCCACTGGAGGCGCGGGTTCGAATCCCAGAGATTCCCCCATAGGAATGAAAGGTCGAAATGCCCAATTGAAATAAATGGCGGGCTACCAGGTGTCAAAGTCCCCCAATGAACCTGGGAAGGAAAGAGCTGTCAGGATGGCCGAGCGGTCTAAGTCGCTGCGCTCGGGTCGCAGTCCCCACTGGAGGCGCGGGTTCGAATCCCAGAGATTCCCCCATAGGAATGAATGGTCGAAATGCCCAATTGAAATGAATGGCGGGCTACCAGGTGTCAAAGTCCCCCAATGAACCTGGGAAGGAAAGAGCTGTCAGGATGGCCGAGCGGTCTAAGTCGCTGCGCTCGGGTCGCAGTCCCCACTGGAGGCGCGGGTTCGAATCCCAGAGATTCCCCCATAGGAATGAATGGTCGAAATGCCCAATTGAAATGAATGGCGGGCTACCAGGTGTCAAAGTCCCCCATTGAACCTTGGAAGGAAAGAGCTGTCAGGATGGCTGAGCGGTCTAAGTCGCTGCGCTCGGGTCGCAGTCCCCACTGGAGGCGCGGGTTCGAATCCCAGAGATTCCACCATAGGAATGAATGGTCGAAATGCCCAATTGAAATGAATGGCGGGCTACCAGGTGTCAAAGTCCCCCAATGAACCTGGGAAGGAAAGAGCTGTCAGGATGGCTGAGCGGTCTAAGTCGCTGCGCTCGGGTCGCAGTCCCCACTGGAGGCGCGGGTTCGAATCCCAGAGATTCCCCCATAGGAATGAAAGGTCGAAATGCCCAATTGAAATAAATGGCGGGCTACCAGGTGTCAAAGTCCCCCAATGAACCTGGGAAGGAAAGAGCTGTCAGGATGGCCGAGCGGTCTAAGTCGCTGCGCTCGGGTCGCAGTCCCCACTGGAGGCGCGGGTTCGAATCCCAGAGATTCCCCCATAGGAATGAATGGTCGAAATGCCCAATTGAAATGAATGGCGGGCTACCAGGTGTCAAAGTCCCCCAATGAACCTGGGAAGGAAAGAGCTGTCAGGATGGCCGAGCGGTCTAAGTCGCTGCGCTCGGGTCGCAGTCCCCACTGGAGGCGCGGGTTCGAATCCCAGAGATTCCCCCATAGGAATGAATGGTCGAAATGCCCCATTGAAATGAATGGCGGGATTCCAGGTGTCAAAGTCCACCATTGAACCTGGGAAGGAAAGAGCTTTCAGGATGGCCGAGCGGTCTAAGTCGCTGCGCTCGGGTCGCAGTCCCCACTGGAGGCGCGGGTTCGAATCCCAGAGATTCCCCCATAGGAATGAAAGGTCGAAATGCCCAATTGAAATAAATGGCGGGCTACCAGGTGTCAAAGTCCCCCAATGAACCTGGGAAGGAAAGAGCTGTCAGGATGGCCGAGCGGTCTAAGTCGCTGCGCTCGGGTCGCAGTCCCCACTGGAGGCGCGGGTTCGAATCCCAGAGATTCCCCCATAGGAATGAATGGTCGAAATGCCCAATTGAAATGAATGGCGGGCTACCAGGTGTCAAAGTCCCCCAATGAACCTGGGAAGGAAAGAGCTGTCAGGATGGCCGAGCGGTCTAAGTCGCTGCGCTCGGGTCGCAGTCCCCACTGGAGGCGCGGGTTCGAATCCCAGAGATTCCCCCATAGGAATGAATGGTCGAAATGCCCAATTGAAATGAATGGCGGGCTACCAGGTGTCAAAGTCTCCCATTGAACCTTGGAAGGAAAGAGCTGTCAGGATGGCTGAGCGGTCTAAGTCGCTGCGCTCGGGTCGCAGTCCCCACTGGAGGCGCGGGTTCGAATCCCAGAGATTCCCCCATAGGAATGAATGGTCGAAATGCCCAATTGAAATGAATGGCGGGCTACCAGGTGTCAAAGTCCCCCAATGAACCTGGGAAGGAAAGAGCTGTCAGGATGGCTGAGCGGTCTAAGTCGCTGCGCTCGGGTCGCAGTCCCCACTGGAGGCGCGGGTTCGAATCCCAGAGATTCCCCCATAGGAATGAATGGTCGAAATGCCCCATTGAAATGAATGGCGGGATTCCAGGTGTCAAAGTCCACCATTGAACCTGGGAAGGAAAGAGCTGTCAGGATGGCCGAGCGGTCTAAGTCGCTGCGCTCGGGTCGCAGTCCCCACTGGAGGCGCGGGTTCGAATCCCAGAGATTCCCCCATAGGAATGAAAGGTCGAAATGCCCAATTGAAATAAATGGCGGGCTACCAGGTGTCAAAGTCCCCCAATGAACCTGGGAAGGAAAGAGCTTTCAGGATGGCCGAGCGGTCTAAGTCGCTGCGCTCGGGTCGCAGTCCCCACTGGAGGCGCGGGTTCGAATCCCAGAGATTCCCCCATAGGAATGAAAGGTCGAAATGCCCAATATAAATAAATGGCGGGCTACCAGGTGTCAAAGTCCCCCAATGAACCTAGGAAGGAAAGAGCTGTCAGGATGGCCGAGCGGTCTAAGTTGCTGCGCTCGGGTCGCAGTCCCCACTGGAGGCGCGGGTTCGAATCCCAGAGATTCCCCCATAGGAATGACTGGTCGAAATGCCCAATTGAAATGAATGGCGGGCTACCAGGTGTCAAAGTCCCCCAATGAACCTGGGAAGGAAAGAGCTGTCAGGATGGCCGAGCGGTCTAAGTCGCTGCGCTCGGGTCGCAGTCCCCACTGGAGGCGCGGGTTCGAATCCCAGAGATTCCCCCATAGGAATGAATGGTCGAAATGCCCAATTGAAATGAATGGCGGGCTACCAGGTGTCAAAGTCCCCCATTGAACCTTGGAAGGAAAGAGCTGTCAGGATGGCTGAGCGGTCTAAGTCGCTGCGCTCGGGTCGCAGTCCCCACTGGAGGCGCGGGTTCGAATCCCAGAGATTCCCCCATAGGAATGAATGGTCGAAATGCCCAATTGAAATGAATGGCGGGCTACCAGGTGTCAAAGTCCCCCATTGAACCTTGGAAGGAAAGAGCTGTCAGGATGGCTGAGCGGTCTAAGTCGCTGCGCTCGGGTCGCAGTCCCCACTGGAGGCGCGGGTTCGAATCCCAGAGATTCCCCCATAGGAATGAATGGTCGAAATGCCCCATTGAAATGAATGGCGGGATTCCAGGTGTCAAAGTCCACCATTGAACCTGGGAAGGAAAGAGCTGTCAGGATGGCCGAGCGGTCTAAGTCGCTGCGCTCGGGTCGCAGTCCCCACTGGAGGCGCGGGTTCGAATCCCAGAGATTCCCCCATAGGAATGAATGGTCGAAATGCCCAATTGAAATGAATGGCGGGCTACCAGGTGTCAAAGTCCCCCATTGAACCTTGGAAGGAAAGAGCTGTCAGGATGGCTGAGCGGTCTAAGTCGCTGCGCTCGGGTCGCAGTCCCCACTGGAGGCGCGGGTTCGAATCCCAGAGATTCCACCATAGGAATGAATGGTCGAAATGCCCAATTGAAATGAATGGCGGGCTACCAGGTGTCAAAGTCCCCCAATGAACCTGGGAAGGAAAGAGCTGTCAGGATGGCTGAGCGGTCTAAGTCGCTGCGCTCGGGTCGCAGTCCCCACTGGAGGCGCGGGTTCGAATCCCAGAGATTCCCCCATAGGAATGAAAGGTCGAAATGCCCAATTGAAATAAATGGCGGGCTACCAGGTGTCAAAGTCCCCCAATGAACCTGGGAAGGAAAGAGCTGTCAGGATGGCTGAGCGGTCTAAGTCGCTGCGCTCGGGTCGCAGTCCCCACTGGAGGCGCGGGTTCGAATCCCAGAGATTCCCCCATAGGAATGAATGGTCGAAATGCCCCATTGAAATGAATGGCGGGATTCCAGGTGTCAAAGTCCACCATTGAACCTGGGAAGGAAAGAGCTGTCAGGATGGCCGAGCGGTCTAAGTCGCTGCGCTCGGGTCGCAGTCCCCACTGGAGGCGCGGGTTCGAATCCCAGAGATTCCCCCATAGGAATGAAAGGTCGAAATGCCCAATTGAAATAAATGGCGGGCTACCAGGTGTCAAAGTCCCCCAATGAACCTGGGAAGGAAAGAGCTGTCAGGATGGCCGAGCGGTCTAATTCGCTGCGCTCGGGTCGCAGTCCCCACTGGAGGCGCGGGTTCGAATCCCAGAGATTCCCCCATAGGAATGAATGGTCGAAATGCCCAATTGAAATGAATGGCGGGCTACCAGGTGTCAAAGTCCCCCAATGAACCTGGGAAGGAAAGAGCTGTCAGGATGGCCGAGCGGTCTAAGTCGCTGCGCTCGGGTCGCAGTCCCCACTGGAGGCGCGGGTTCGAATCCCAGAGATTCCCCCATAGGAATGAATGGTCGAAATGCCCAATTGAAATGAATGGCGGGCTACCAGGTGTCAAAGTCCCCCAATGAACCTGGGAAGGAAAGAGCTGTCAGGATGGCTGAGCGGTCTAAGTCGCTGCGCTCGGGTCGCAGTCCCCACTGGAGGCGCGGGTTCGAATCCCAGAGATTCCCCCATAGGAATGAATGGTCGAAATGCCCAATTGAAATGAATGGCGGGCTACCAGGTGTCAAAGTCCCCCAATGAACCTGGGAAGGAAAGAGCTGTCAGGATGGCTGAGCGGTCTAAGTCGCTGCGCTCGGGTCGCAGTCCCCACTGGAGGCGCGGGTTCGAATCCCAGAGATTCCCCCATAGGAATGAATGGTCGAAATGCCCCATTGAAATGAATGGCGGGATTCCAGGTGTCAAAGTCCACCATTGAAAGTGGGAAGGAAAGAGCTGTCAGGATGGCCGAGCGGTCTAAGTCGCTGCGCTCGGGTCGCAGTCCCCACTGGAGGCGCGGGTTCGAATCCCAGAGATTCCCCCATAGGAATGAAAGGTCGAAATGCCCAATTGAAATAAATGGCGGGCTACCAGGTGTCAAAGTCCCCCAATGAACCTGGGAAGGAAAGAGCTTTCAGGATGGCCGAGCGGTCTAAGTCGCTGCGCTCGGGTCGCAGTCCCCACTGGAGGCGCGGGTTCGAATCCCAGAGATTCCCCCATAGGAATGAATGGTCGAAATGCCCCATTGAAATGAATGGCGGGATTCCAGGTGTCAAAGTCCACCATTGAACCTGGGAAGGAAAGAGCTGTCAGGATGGCCGAGCGGTCTAAGTCGCTGCGCTCGGGTCGCAGTCCCCACTGGAGGCGCGGGTTCGAATCCCAGAGATTCCCCCATAGGAATGAAAGGTCGAAATGCCCAATTGAAATAAATGGCGGGCTACCAGGTGTCAAAGTCCCCCAATGAACCTGGGAAGGAAAGAGCTGTCAGGATGGCCGAGCGGTCTAAGTCGCTGCGCTCGGGTCGCAGTCCCCACTGGAGGCGCGGGTTCGAATCCCAGAGATTCCCCCATAGGAATGAATGGTCGAAATGCCCAATTGAAATGAATGGCGGGCTACCAGGTGTCAAAGTCCCCCAATGAACCTGGGAAGGAAAGAGCTGTCAGGATGGCCGAGCGGTCTAAGTCGCTGCGCTCGGGTCGCAGTCCCCACTGGAGGCGCGGGTTCGAATCCCAGAGATTCCCCCATAGGAATGAATGGTCGAAATGCCCAATTGAAATGAATGGCGGGCTACCAGGTGTCAAAGTCCCCCAATGAACCTGGGAAGGAAAGAGCTGTCAGGATGGCCGAGCGGTCTAAGTCGCTGCGCTCGGGTCGCAGTCCCCACTGGAGGCGCGGGTTCGAATCCCAGAGATTCCCCCATAGGAATGAATGGTCAAAATGCCCAATTGAAATGAATGGCGGGCTACCAGGTGTCAAAGTCCCCCAATGAACCTGGGAAGGAAAGAGCTGTCAGGATGGCTGAGCGGTCTAAGTCGCTGCGCTCGGGTCGCAGTCCCCACTGGAGGCGCGGGTTCGAATCCCAGAGATTCCCCCATAGGAATGAATGGTCGAAATGCCCCATTGAAATGAATGGCGGGATTCCAGGTGTCAAAGTCCACCATTGAACCTGGGAAGGAAAGAGCTATCAGGATGGCCGAGCGGTCTAAGTCGCTGCGCTCGGGTCGCAGTCCCCACTGGAGGCGCGGGTTCGAATCCCAGAGATTCCCCCATAGGAATGAAAGGTCGAAATGCCCAATTGAAATAAATGGCGGGCTACCAGGTGTCAAAGTCCCCCAATGAACCTGGGAAGGAAAGAGCTGTCAGGATGGCCGAGCGGTCTAAGTCGCTGCGCTCGGGTCGCAGTCCCCACTGGAGGCGCGGGTTCGAATCCCAGAGATTCCCCCATAGGAATGAATGGTCGAAATGCCCAATTGAAATGAATGGCGGGCTACCAGGTGTCAAAGTCCCCCAATGAACCTGGGAAGGAAAGAGCTGTCAGGATGGCCGAGCGGTCTAAGTCGCTGCGCTCGGGTCGCAGTCCCCACTGGAGGCGCGGGTTCGAATCCCAGAGATTCCCCCATAGGAATGAATGGTCGAAATGCCCAATTGAAATGAATGGCGGGCTACCAGGTGTCAAAGTCCCCCATTGAACCTTGGAAGGAAAGAGCTGTCAGGATGGCTGAGCGGTCTAAGTCGCTGCGCTCGGGTCGCAGTCCCCACTGGAGGCGCGGGTTCGAATCCCAGAGATTCCACCATAGGAATGAATGGTCGAAATGCCCAATTGAAATGAATGGCGGGCTACCAGGTGTCAAAGTCCTCCAATGAACCTGGGAAGGAAAGAGCTGTCAGGATGGCTGAGCGGTCTAAGTCGCTGCGCTCGGGTCGCAGTCCCCACTGGAGGCGCGGGTTCGAATCCCAGAGATTCCCCCATAGGAATGAAAGGTCGAAATGCCCAATTGAAATAAATGGCGGGCTACCAGGTGTCAAAGTCCCCCAATGAACCTGGGAAGGAAAGAGCTGTCAGGATGGCCGAGCGGTCTAAGTCGCTGCGCTCGGGTCGCAGTCCCCACTGGAGGCGCGGGTTCGAATCCCAGAGATTCCCCCATAGGAATGAAAGGTCGAAATGCCCAATTGAAATAAATGGCGGGCTACCAGGTGTCAAAGTCCCCCAATGAACCTGGGAAGGAAAGAGCTGTCAGGATGGCCGAGCGGTCTAAGTCGCTGCGCTCGGGTCGCAGTCCCCACTGGAGGCGCGGGTTCGAATCCCAGAGATTCCCCCATAGGAATGAATGGTCGAAATGCCCAATTGAAATGAATGGCGGGCTACCAGGTGTCAAAGTCCCCCAATGAACCTGGGAAGGAAAGAGCTGTCAGGATGGCCGAGCGGTCTAAGTCGCTGCGCTCGGGTCGCAGTCCCCACTGGAGGCGCGGGTTCGAATCCCAGAGATTCCCCCATAGGAATGAATGGTCGAAATGCCCAATTGAAATGAATGGCGGGCTACCAGGTGTCAAAGTCTCCCATTGAACCTTGGAAGGAAAGAGCTGTCAGGATGGCTGAGCGGTCTAAGTCGCTGCGCTCGGGTCGCAGTCCCCACTGGAGGCGCGGGTTCGAATCCCAGAGATTCCCCCATAGGAATGAATGGTCGAAATGCCCAATTGAAATGAATGGCGGGCTACCAGGTGTCAAAGTCCCCCAATGAACCTGGGAAGGAAAGAGCTGTCAGGATGGCTGAGCGGTCTAAGTCGCTGCGCTCGGGTCGCAGTCCCCACTGGAGGCGCGGGTTCGAATCCCAGAGATTCCCCCATAGGAATGAATGGTCGAAATGCCCCATTGAAATGAATGGCGGGATTCCAGGTGTCAAAGTCCACCATTGAACCTGGGAAGGAAAGAGCTGTCAGGATGGCCGAGCGGTCTAAGTCGCTGCGCTCGGGTCGCAGTCCCCACTGGAGGCGCGGGTTCGAATCCCAGAGATTCCCCCATAGGAATGAAAGGTCGAAATGCCCAATTGAAATAAATGGCGGGCTACCAGGTGTCAAAGTCCCCCAATGAACCTGGGAAGGAAAGAGCTTTCAGGATGGCCGAGCGGTCTAAGTCGCTGCGCTCGGGTCGCAGTCCCCACTGGAGGCGCGGGTTCGAATCCCAGAGATTCCCCCATAGGAATGAAAGGTCGAAATGCCCAATTGAAATAAATGGCGGGCTACCAGGTGTCAAAGTCCCCCAATGAACCTGGGAAGGAAAGAGCTGTCAGGATGGCCGAGCGGTCTAAGTCGCTGCGCTCGGGTCGCAGTCCCCACTGGAGGCGCGGGTTCGAATCCCAGAGATTCCCCCATAGGAATGAATGGTCGAAATGCCCAATTGAAATGAATGGCGGGCTACCAGGTGTCAAAGTCCCCCAATGAACCTGGGAAGGAAAGAGCTGTCAGGATGGCCGAGCGGTCTAAGTCGCTGCGCTCGGGTCGCAGTCCCCACTGGAGGCGCGGGTTCGAATCCCAGAGATTCCCCCATAGGAATGAATGGTCGAAATGCCCAATTGAAATGAATGGCGGGCTACCAGGTGTCAAAGTCCCCCATTGAACCTTGGAAGGAAAGAGCTGTCAGGATGGCTGAGCGGTCTAAGTCGCTGCGCTCGGGTCGCAGTCCCCACTGGAGGCGCGGGTTCGAATCCCAGAGATTCCACCATAGGAATGAATGGTCGAAATGCCCAATTGAAATGAATGGCGGGCTACCAGGTGTCAAAGTCCCCCAATGAACCTGGGAAGGAAAGAGCTGTCAGGATGGCTGAGCGGTCTAAGTCGCTGCGCTCGGGTCGCAGTCCCCACTGGAGGCGCGGGTTCGAATCCCAGAGATTCCCCCATAGGAATGAAAGGTCGAAATGCCCAATTGAAATAAATGGCGGGCTACCAGGTGTCAAAGTCCCCCAATGAACCTGGGAAGGAAAGAGCTGTCAGGATGGCCGAGCGGTCTAAGTCGCTGCGCTCGGGTCGCAGTCCCCACTGGAGGCGCGGGTTCGAATCCCAGAGATTCCCCCATAGGAATGAATGGTCGAAATGCCCAATTGAAATGAATGGCGGGCTACCAGGTGTCAAAGTCCCCCAATGAACCTGGGAAGGAAAGAGCTGTCAGGATGGCCGAGCGGTCTAAGTCGCTGCGCTCGGGTCGCAGTCCCCACTGGAGGCGCGGGTTCGAATCCCAGAGATTCCCCCATAGGAATGAATGGTCGAAATGCCCCATTGAAATGAATGGCGGGATTCCAGGTGTCAAAGTCCACCATTGAACCTGGGAAGGAAAGAGCTTTCAGGATGGCCGAGCGGTCTAAGTCGCTGCGCTCGGGTCGCAGTCCCCACTGGAGGCGCGGGTTCGAATCCCAGAGATTCCCCCATAGGAATGAAAGGTCGAAATGCCCAATTGAAATAAATGGCGGGCTACCAGGTGTCAAAGTCCCCCAATGAACCTGGGAAGGAAAGAGCTGTCAGGATGGCCGAGCGGTCTAAGTCGCTGCGCTCGGGTCGCAGTCCCCACTGGAGGCGCGGGTTCGAATCCCAGAGATTCCCCCATAGGAATGAATGGTCGAAATGCCCAATTGAAATGAATGGCGGGCTACCAGGTGTCAAAGTCCCCCAATGAACCTGGGAAGGAAAGAGCTGTCAGGATGGCCGAGCGGTCTAAGTCGCTGCGCTCGGGTCGCAGTCCCCACTGGAGGCGCGGGTTCGAATCCCAGAGATTCCCCCATAGGAATGAATGGTCGAAATGCCCAATTGAAATGAATGGCGGGCTACCAGGTGTCAAAGTCTCCCATTGAACCTTGGAAGGAAAGAGCTGTCAGGATGGCTGAGCGGTCTAAGTCGCTGCGCTCGGGTCGCAGTCCCCACTGGAGGCGCGGGTTCGAATCCCAGAGATTCCCCCATAGGAATGAATGGTCGAAATGCCCAATTGAAATGAATGGCGGGCTACCAGGTGTCAAAGTCCCCCAATGAACCTGGGAAGGAAAGAGCTGTCAGGATGGCTGAGCGGTCTAAGTCGCTGCGCTCGGGTCGCAGTCCCCACTGGAGGCGCGGGTTCGAATCCCAGAGATTCCCCCATAGGAATGAATGGTCGAAATGCCCCATTGAAATGAATGGCGGGATTCCAGGTGTCAAAGTCCACCATTGAACCTGGGAAGGAAAGAGCTGTCAGGATGGCCGAGCGGTCTAAGTCGCTGCGCTCGGGTCGCAGTCCCCACTGGAGGCGCGGGTTCGAATCCCAGAGATTCCCCCATAGGAATGAAAGGTCGAAATGCCCAATTGAAATAAATGGCGGGCTACCAGGTGTCAAAGTCCCCCAATGAACCTGGGAAGGAAAGAGCTTTCAGGATGGCCGAGCGGTCTAAGTCGCTGCGCTCGGGTCGCAGTCCCCACTGGAGGCGCGGGTTCGAATCCCAGAGATTCCCCCATAGGAATGAAAGGTCGAAATGCCCAATATAAATAAATGGCGGGCTACCAGGTGTCAAAGTCCCCCAATGAACCTAGGAAGGAAAGAGCTGTCAGGATGGCCGAGCGGTCTAAGTTGCTGCGCTCGGGTCGCAGTCCCCACTGGAGGCGCGGGTTCGAATCCCAGAGATTCCCCCATAGGAATGACTGGTCGAAATGCCCAATTGAAATGAATGGCGGGCTACCAGGTGTCAAAGTCCCCCAATGAACCTGGGAAGGAAAGAGCTGTCAGGATGGCCGAGTGGTCTAAGTCGCTGCGCTCGGGTCGCAGTCCCCACTGGAGGCGCGGGTTCGAATCCCAGAGATTCCCCCATAGGAATGAATGGTCGAAATGCCCAATTGAAATGAATGGCGGGCTACCAGGTGTCAAAGTCCCCCATTGAACCTTGGAAGGAAAGAGCTGTCAGGATGGCTGAGCGGTCTAAGTCGCTGCGCTCGGGTCGCAGTCCCCACTGGAGGCGCGGGTTCGAATCCCAGAGATTCCCCCATAGGAATGAATGGTCGAAATGCCCAATTGAAATGAATGGCGGGCTACCAGGTGTCAAAGTCCCCCATTGAACCTTGGAAGGAAAGAGCTGTCAGGATGGCTGAGCGGTCTAAGTCGCTGCGCTCGGGTCGCAGTCCCCACTGGAGGCGCGGGTTCGAATCCCAGAGATTCCCCCATAGGAATGAATGGTCGAAATGCCCCATTGAAATGAATGGCGGGATTCCAGGTGTCAAAGTCCACCATTGAACCTGGGAAGGAAAGAGCTGTCAGGATGGCCGAGCGGTCTAAGTCGCTGCGCTCGGGTCGCAGTCCCCACTGGAGGCGCGGGTTCGAATCCCAGAGATTCCCCCATAGGAATGAATGGTCGAAATGCCCAATTGAAATGAATGGCGGGCTACCAGGTGTCAAAGTCCCCCATTGAACCTTGGAAGGAAAGAGCTGTCAGGATGGCTGAGCGGTCTAAGTCGCTGCGCTCGGGTCGCAGTCCCCACTGGAGGCGCGGGTTCGAATCCCAGAGATTCCACCATAGGAATGAATGGTCGAAATGCCCAATTGAAATGAATGGCGGGCTACCAGGTGTCAAAGTCCCCCAATGAACCTGGGAAGGAAAGAGCTGTCAGGATGGCTGAGCGGTCTAAGTCGCTGCGCTCGGGTCGCAGTCCCCACTGGAGGCGCGGGTTCGAATCCCAGAGATTCCCCCATAGGAATGAATGGTCGAAATGCCCAATTGAAATGAATGGCGGGCTACCAGGTGTCAAAGTCCCCCAATGAACCTGGGAAGGAAAGAGCTGTCAGGATGGCTGAGCGGTCTAAGTCGCTGCGCTCGGGTCGCAGTCCCCACTGGAGGCGCGGGTTCGAATCCCAGAGATTCCCCCATAGGAATGAATGGTCGAAATGCCCCATTGAAATGAATGGCGGGATTCCAGGTGTCAAAGTCCACCATTGAAAGTGGGAAGGAAAGAGCTGTCAGGATGGCCGAGCGGTCTAAGTCGCTGCGCTCGGGTCGCAGTCCCCACTGGAGGCGCGGGTTCGAATCCCAGAGATTCCCCCATAGGAATGAAAGGTCGAAATGCCCAATTGAAATAAATGGCGGGCTACCAGGTGTCAAAGTCCCCCAATGAACCTGGGAAGGAAAGAGCTTTCAGGATGGCCGAGCGGTCTAAGTCGCTGCGCTCGGGTCGCAGTCCCCACTGGAGGCGCGGGTTCGAATCCCAGAGATTCCCCCATAGGAATGAATGGTCGAAATGCCCCATTGAAATGAATGGCGGGATTCCAGGTGTCAAAGTCCACCATTGAACCTGGGAAGGAAAGAGCTGTCAGGATGGCCGAGCGGTCTAAGTCGCTGCGCTCGGGTCGCAGTCCCCACTGGAGGCGCGGGTTCGAATCCCAGAGATTCCCCCATAGGAATGAAAGGTCGAAATGCCCAATTGAAATAAATGGCGGGCTACCAGGTGTCAAAGTCCCCCAATGAACCTGGGAAGGAAAGAGCTGTCAGGATGGCCGAGCGGTCTAAGTCGCTGCGCTCGGGTCGCAGTCCCCACTGGAGGCGCGGGTTCGAATCCCAGAGATTCCCCCATAGGAATGAATGGTCGAAATGCCCAATTGAAATGAATGGCGGGCTACCAGGTGTCAAAGTCCCCCAATGAACCTGGGAAGGAAAGAGCTGTCAGGATGGCCGAGCGGTCTAAGTCGCTGCGCTCGGGTCGCAGTCCCCACTGGAGGCGCGGGTTCGAATCCCAGAGATTCCCCCATAGGAATGAATGGTCGAAATGCCCAATTGAAATGAATGGCGGGCTACCAGGTGTCAAAGTCCCCCAATGAACCTGGGAAGGAAAGAGCTGTCAGGATGGCCGAGCGGTCTAAGTCGCTGCGCTCGGGTCGCAGTCCCCACTGGAGGCGCGGGTTCGAATCCCAGAGATTCCCCCATAGGAATGAATGGTCAAAATGCCCAATTGAAATGAATGGCGGGCTACCAGGTGTCAAAGTCCCCCAATGAACCTGGGAAGGAAAGAGCTGTCAGGATGGCTGAGCGGTCTAAGTCGCTGCGCTCGGGTCGCAGTCCCCACTGGAGGCGCGGGTTCGAATCCCAGAGATTCCCCCATAGGAATGAATGGTCGAAATGCCCCATTGAAATGAATGGCGGGATTCCAGGTGTCAAAGTCCACCATTGAACCTGGGAAGGAAAGAGCTTTCAGGATGGCCGAGCGGTCTAAGTCGCTGCGCTCGGGTCGCAGTCCCCACTGGAGGCGCGGGTTCGAATCCCAGAGATTCCCCCATAGGAATGAAAGGTCGAAATGCCCAATTGAAATAAATGGCGGGCTACCAGGTGTCAAAGTCCCCCAATGAACCTGGGAAGGAAAGAGCTGTCAGGATGGCCGAGCGGTCTAAGTCGCTGCGCTCGGGTCGCAGTCCCCACTGGAGGCGCGGGTTCGAATCCCAGAGATTCCCCCATAGGAATGAATGGTCGAAATGCCCAATTGAAATGAATGGCGGGCTACCAGGTGTCAAAGTCCCCCAATGAACCTGGGAAGGAAAGAGCTGTCAGGATGGCCGAGCGGTCTAAGTCGCTGCGCTCGGGTCGCAGTCCCCACTGGAGGCGCGGGTTCGAATCCCAGAGATTCCCCCATAGGAATGAATGGTCGAAATGCCCAATTGAAATAAATGGCGGGCTACCAGGTGTCAAAGTCCCCCAATGAACCTGGGAAGGAAAGAGCTGTCAGGATGGCCGAGCGGTCTAAGTCGCTGCGCTCGGGTCGCAGTCCCCACTGGAGGCGCGGGTTCGAATCCCAGAGATTCCCCCATAGGAATGAATGGTCGAAATGCCCAATTGAAATGAATGGCGGGCTACCAGGTGTCAAAGTCCCCCAATGAACCTGGGAAGGAAAGAGCTGTCAGGATGGCCGAGCGGTCTAAGTCGCTGCGCTCGGGTCGCAGTCCCCACTGGAGGCGCGGGTTCGAATCCCAGAGATTCCCCCATAGGAATGAATGGTCGAAATGCCCAATTGAAATGAATGGCGGGCTACCAGGTGTCAAAGTCTCCCATTGAACCTTGGAAGGAAAGAGCTGTCAGGATGGCTGAGCGGTCTAAGTCGCTGCGCTCGGGTCGCAGTCCCCACTGGAGGCGCGGGTTCGAATCCCAGAGATTCCCCCATAGGAATGAATGGTCGAAATGCCCAATTGAAATGAATGGCGGGCTACCAGGTGTCAAAGTCCCCCAATGAACCTGGGAAGGAAAGAGCTGTCAGGATGGCTGAGCGGTCTAAGTCGCTGCGCTCGGGTCGCAGTCCCCACTGGAGGCGCGGGTTCGAATCCCAGAGATTCCCCCATAGGAATGAATGGTCGAAATGCCCCATTGAAATGAATGGCGGGATTCCAGGTGTCAAAGTCCACCATTGAAAGTGGGAAGGAAAGAGCTGTCAGGATGGCCGAGCGGTCTAAGTCGCTGCGCTCGGGTCGCAGTCCCCACTGGAGGCGCGGGTTCGAATCCCAGAGATTCCCCCATAGGAATGAAAGGTCGAAATGCCCAATTGAAATAAATGGCGGGCTACCAGGTGTCAAAGTCCCCCAATGAACCTGGGAAGGAAAGAGCTTTCAGGATGGCCGAGCGGTCTAAGTCGCTGCGCTCGGGTCGCAGTCCCCACTGGAGGCGCGGGTTCGAATCCCAGAGATTCCCCCATAGGAATGAAAGGTCGAAATGCCCAATATAAATAAATGGCGGGCTACCAGGTGTCAAAGTCCCCCAATGAACCTAGGAAGGAAAGAGCTGTCAGGATGGCCGAGCGGTCTAAGTTGCTGCGCTCGGGTCGCAGTCCCCACTGGAGGCGCGGGTTCGAATCCCAGAGATTCCCCCATAGGAATGAATGGTCGAAATGCCCAATTGAAATGAATGGCGGGCTACCAGGTGTCAAAGTCCCCCAATGAACCTGGGAAGGAAAGAGCTGTCAGGATGGCCGAGCGGTCTAAGTCGCTGCGCTCGGGTCGCAGTCCCCACTGGAGGCGCGGGTTCGAATCCCAGAGATTCCCCCATAGGAATGAATGGTCGAAATGCCCAATTGAAATGAATGGCGGGCTACCAGGTGTCAAAGTCCCCCATTGAACCTTGGAAGGAAAGAGCTGTCAGGATGGCTGAGCGGTCTAAGTCGCTGCGCTCGGGTCGCAGTCCCCACTGGAGGCGCGGGTTCGAATCCCAGAGATTCCCCCATAGGAATGAATGGTCGAAATGCCCAATTGAAATGAATGGCGGGCTACCAGGTGTCAAAGTCCCCCATTGAACCTTGGAAGGAAAGAGCTGTCAGGATGGCTGAGCGGTCTAAGTCGCTGCGCTCGGGTCGCAGTCCCCACTGGAGGCGCGGGTTCGAATCCCAGAGATTCCCCCATAGGAATGAATGGTCGAAATGCCCCATTGAAATGAATGGCGGGATTCCAGGTGTCAAAGTCCACCATTGAACCTGGGAAGGAAAGAGCTGTCAGGATGGCCGAGCGGTCTAAGTCGCTGCGCTCGGGTCGCAGTCCCCACTGGAGGCGCGGGTTCGAATCCCAGAGATTCCCCCATAGGAATGAATGGTCGAAATGCCCAATTGAAATGAATGGCGGGCTACCAGGTGTCAAAGTCCCCCATTGAACCTTGGAAGGAAAGAGCTGTCAGGATGGCTGAGCGGTCTAAGTCGCTGCGCTCGGGTCGCAGTCCCCACTGGAGGCGCGGGTTCGAATCCCAGAGATTCCACCATAGGAATGAATGGTCGAAATGCCCAATTGAAATGAATGGCGGGCTACCAGGTGTAAAAGTCCCCCAATGAACCTGGGAAGGAAAGAGCTGTCAGGATGGCTGAGCGGTCTAAGTCGCTGCGCTCGGGTCGCAGTCCCCACTGGAGGCGCGGGTTCGAATCCCAGAGATTCCCCCATAGGAATGAAAGGTCGAAATGCCCAATTGAAATAAATGGCGGGCTACCAGGTGTCAAAGTCCCCAATGAACCTGGGAAGGAAAGAGCTGTCAGGATGGCTGAGCGGTCTAAGTCGCTGCGCTCGGGTCGCAGTCCCCACTGGAGGCGCGGGTTCGAATCCCAGAGATTCCCCCATAGGAATGAATGGTCGAAATGCCCCATTGAAATGAATGGCGGGATTCCAGGTGTCAAAGTCCACCATTGAACCTGGGAAGGAAAGAGCTGTCAGGATGGCCGAGCGGTCTAAGTCGCTGCGCTCGGGTCGCAGTCCCCACTGGAGGCGCGGGTTCGAATCCCAGAGATTCCCCCATAGGAATGAAAGGTCGAAATGCCCAATTGAAATAAATGGCGGGCTACCAGGTGTCAAAGTCCCCCAATGAACCTGGGAAGGAAAGAGCTGTCAGGATGGCCGAGCGGTCTAAGTCGCTGCGCTCGGGTCGCAGTCCCCACTGGAGGCGCGGGTTCGAATCCCAGAGATTCCCCCATAGGAATGAATGGTCGAAATGCCCAATTGAAATGAATGGCGGGCTACCAGGTGTCAAAGTCCCCCAATGAACCTGGGAAGGAAAGAGCTGTCAGGATGGCCGAGCGGTCTAAGTCGCTGCGCTCGGGTCGCAGTCCCCACTGGAGGCGCGGGTTCGAATCCCAGAGATTCCCCCATAGGAATGAATGGTCGAAATGCCCAATTGAAATGAATGGCGGGCTACCAGGTGTCAAAGTCCCCCAATGAACCTGGGAAGGAAAGAGCTGTCAGGATGGCTGAGCGGTCTAAGTCGCTGCGCTCGGGTCGCAGTCCCCACTGGAGGCGCGGGTTCGAATCCCAGAGATTCCCCCATAGGAATGAATGGTCGAAATGCCCCATTGAAATGAATGGCGGGATTCCAGGTGTCAAAGTCCACCATTGAACCTGGGAAGGAAAGAGCTTTCAGGATGGCCGAGCGGTCTAAGTCGCTGCGCTCGGGTCGCAGTCCCCACTGGAGGCGCGGGTTCGAATCCCAGAGATTCCCCCATAGGAATGAAAGGTCGAAATGCCCAATTGAAATAAATGGCGGGCTACCAGGTGTCAAAGTCCCCCAATGAACCTGGGAAGGAAAGAGCTGTCAGGATGGCCGAGCGGTCTAAGTCGCTGCGCTCGGGTCGCAGTCCCCACTGGAGGCGCGGGTTCGAATCCCAGAGATTCCCCCATAGGAATGAATGGTCGAAATGCCCAATTGAAATGAATGGCGGGCTACCAGGTGTCAAAGTCCCCCAATGAACCTGGGAAGGAAAGAGCTGTCAGGATGGCCGAGCGGTCTAAGTCGCTGCGCTCGGGTCGCAGTCCCCACTGGAGGCGCGGGTTCGAATCCCAGAGATTCCCCCATAGGAATGAATGGTCGAAATGCCCAATTGAAATGAATGGCGGGCTACCAGGTGTCAAAGTCCCCCATTGAACCTTGGAAGGAAAGAGCTGTCAGGATGGCTGAGCGGTCTAAGTCGCTGCGCTCGGGTCGCAGTCCCACTGGAGGCGCGGGTTCGAATCCCAGAGATTCCACCATAGGAATGAATGGTCGAAATGCCCAATTGAAATGAATGGCGGGCTACCAGGTGTCAAAGTCCCCCAATGAACCTGGGAAGGAAAGAGCTGTCAGGATGGCTGAGCGGTCTAAGTCGCTGCGCTCGGGTCGCAGTCCCCACTGGAGGCGCGGGTTCGAATCCCAGAGATTCCCCCATAGGAATGAAAGGTCGAAATGCCCAATTGAAATAAATGGCGGGCTACCAGGTGTCAAAGTCCCCCAATGAACCTGGGAAGGAAAGAGCTGTCAGGATGGCCGAGCGGTCTAAGTCGCTGCGCTCGGGTCGCAGTCCCCACTGGAGGCGCGGGTTCGAATCCCAGAGATTCCCCCATAGGAATGAATGGTCGAAATGCCCAATTGAAATGAATGGCGGGCTACCAGGTGTCAAAGTCCCCCAATGAACCTGGGAAGGAAAGAGCTGTCAGGATGGCCGAGCGGTCTAAGTCGCTGCGCTCGGGTCGCAGTCCCCACTGGAGGCGCGGGTTCGAATCCCAGAGATTCCCCCATAGGAATGAATGGTCGAAATGCCCCATTGAAATGAATGGCGGGATTCCAGGTGTCAAAGTCCACCATTGAACCTGGGAAGGAAAGAGCTTTCAGGATGGCCGAGCGGTCTAAGTCGCTGCGCTCGGGTCGCAGTCCCCACTGGAGGCGCGGGTTCGAATCCCAGAGATTCCCCCATAGGAATGAAAGGTTGAAATGCCCAATTGAAATAAATGGCGGGCTACCAGGTGTCAAAGTCCCCCAATGAACCTGGGAAGGAAAGAGCTGTCAGGATGGCCGAGCGGTCTAAGTCGCTGCGCTCGGGTCGCAGTCCCCACTGGAGGCGCGGGTTCGAATCCCAGAGATTCCCCCATAGGAATGAATGGTCGAAATGCCCAATTGAAATGAATGGCGGGCTACCAGGTGTCAAAGTCCCCCAATGAACCTGGGAAGGAAAGAGCTGTCAGGATGGCCGAGCGGTCTAAGTCGCTGCGCTCGGGTCGCAGTCCCCACTGGAGGCGCGGGTTCGAATCCCAGAGATTCCCCCATAGGAATGAATGGTCGAAATGCCCAATTGAAATGAATGGCGGGCTACCAGGTGTCAAAGTCTCCCATTGAACCTTGGAAGGAAAGAGCTGTCAGGATGGCTGAGCGGTCTAAGTCGCTGCGCTCGGGTCGCAGTCCCCACTGGAGGCGCGGGTTCGAATCCCAGAGATTCCCCCATAGGAATGAATGGTCGAAATGCCCAATTGAAATGAATGGCGGGCTACCAGGTGTCAAAGTCCCCCAATGAACCTGGGAAGGAAAGAGCTGTCAGGATGGCTGAGCGGTCTAAGTCGCTGCGCTCGGGTCGCAGTCCCCACTGGAGGCGCGGGTTCGAATCCCAGAGATTCCCCCATAGGAATGAATGGTCGAAATGCCCCATTGAAATGAATGGCGGGATTCCAGGTGTCAAAGTCCACCATTGAAAGTGGGAAGGAAAGAGCTGTCAGGATGGCCGAGCGGTCTAAGTCGCTGCGCTCGGGTCGCAGTCCCCACTGGAGGCGCGGGTTCGAATCCCAGAGATTCCCCCATAGGAATGAAAGGTCGAAATGCCCAATTGAAATAAATGGCGGGCTACCAGGTGTCAAAGTCCCCCAATGAACCTGGGAAGGAAAGAGCTTTCAGGATGGCCGAGCGGTCTAAGTCGCTGCGCTCGGGTCGCAGTCCCCACTGGAGGCGCGGGTTCGAATCCCAGAGATTCCCCCATAGGAATGAAAGGTCGAAATGCCCAATATAAATAAATGGCGGGCTACCAGGTGTCAAAGTCCCCCAATGAACCTAGGAAGGAAAGAGCTGTCAGGATGGCCGAGCGGTCTAAGTTGCTGCGCTCGGGTCGCAGTCCCCACTGGAGGCGCGGGTTCGAATCCCAGAGATTCCCCCATAGGAATGAATGGTCGAAATGCCCAATTGAAATGAATGGCGGGCTACCAGGTGTCAAAGTCCCCCAATGAACCTGGGAAGGAAAGAGCTGTCAGGATGGCCGAGCGGTCTAAGTCGCTGCGCTCGGGTCGCAGTCCCCACTGGAGGCGCGGGTTCGAATCCCAGAGATTCCCCCATAGGAATGAATGGTCGAAATGCCCAATTGAAATGAATGGCGGGCTACCAGGTGTCAAAGTCCCCCATTGAACCTTGGAAGGAAAGAGCTGTCAGGATGGCTGAGCGGTCTAAGTCGCTGCGCTCGGGTCGCAGTCCCCACTGGAGGCGCGGGTTCGAATCCCAGAGATTCCCCCATAGGAATGAATGGTCGAAATGCCCAATTGAAATGAATGGCGGGCTACCAGGTGTCAAAGTCCCCCATTGAACCTTGGAAGGAAAGAGCTGTCAGGATGGCTGAGCGGTCTAAGTCGCTGCGCTCGGGTCGCAGTCCCCACTGGAGGCGCGGGTTCGAATCCCAGAGATTCCCCCATAGGAATGAATGGTCGAAATGCCCCATTGAAATGAATGGCGGGATTCCAGGTGTCAAAGTCCACCATTGAACCTGGGAAGGAAAGAGCTGTCAGGATGGCCGAGCGGTCTAAGTCGCTGCGCTCGGGTCGCAGTCCCCACTGGAGGCGCGGGTTCGAATCCCAGAGATTCCCCCATAGGAATGAATGGTCGAAATGCCCAATTGAAATGAATGGCGGGCTACCAGGTGTCAAAGTCCCCCATTGAACCTTGGAAGGAAAGAGCTGTCAGGATGGCTGAGCGGTCTAAGTCGCTGCGCTCGGGTCGCAGTCCCCACTGGAGGCGCGGGTTCGAATCCCAGAGATTCCACCATAGGAATGAATGGTCGAAATGCCCAATTGAAATGAATGGCGGGCTACCAGGTGTCAAAGTCCCCCAATGAACCTGGGAAGGAAAGAGCTGTCAGGATGGCTGAGCGGTCTAAGTCGCTGCGCTCGGGTCGCAGTCCCCACTGGAGGCGCGGGTTCGAATCCCAGAGATTCCCACATAGGAATGAATGGTCGAAATGCCCCATTGAAATGAATGGCGGGATTCCAGGTGTCAAAGTCCACCATTGAACCTGGGAAGGAAAGAGCTGTCAGGATGGCCGAGCGGTCTAAGTCGCTGCGCTCGGGTCGCAGTCCCCACTGGAGGCGCGGGTTTGAATCCCAGAGATTCCCCCATAGGAATGAAAGGTCGAAATGCCCAATTGAAATAAATGGCGGGCTACCAGGTGTCAAAGTCCCCCAATGAACCTGGGAAGGAAAGAGCTTTCAGGATGGCCGAGCGGTCTAAGTCGCTGCGCTCGGGTCGCAGTCCCCACTGGAGGCGCGGGTTCGAATCCCAGAGATTCCCCCATAGGAATGAAAGGTCGAAATGCCCAATATAAATAAATGGCGGGCTACCAGGTGTCAAAGTCCCCCAATGAACCTAGGAAGGAAAGAGCTGTCAGGATGGCCGAGCGGTCTAAGTCGCTGCGCTCGGGTCGCAGTCCCCACTGGAGGCGCGGGTTCGAATCCCAGAGATTCCCCCATAGGAATGAATGGTCGAAATGCCCAATTGAAATGAATGGCGGGCTACCAGGTGTCAAAGTCCCCCAATGAACCTGGGAAGGAAAGAGCTGTCAGGATGGCCGAGCGGTCTAAGTCGCTGCGCTCGGGTCGCAGTCCCCACTGGAGGCGCGGGTTCGAATCCCAGAGATTCCCCCATAGGAATGAATGGTCGAAATGCCCAATTGAAATGAATGGCGGGCTACCAGGTGTCAAAGTCCCCCATTGAACCTTGGAAGGAAAGAGCTGTCAGGATGGCTGAGCGGTCTAAGTCGCTGCGCTCGGGTCGCAGTCCCCACTGGAGGCGCGGGTTCGAATCCCAGAGATTCCCCCATAGGAATGAATGGTCGAAATGCCCAATTGAAATGAATGGCGGGCTACCAGGTGTCAAAGTCCCCCAATGAACCTGGGAAGGAAAGAGCTGTCAGGATGGCTGAGCGGTCTAAGTCGCTGCGCTCGGGTCACAGTCCCCACTGGAGGCGCGGGTTCGAATCCCAGAGATTCCCCCATAGGAATGAAAGGTCGAAATGCCCAATTGAAATAAATGGCGGGCTACCAGGTGTCAAAGTCCCCCAATGAACCTGGGAAGGAAAGAGCTGTCAGGATGGCCGAGCGGTCTAAGTCGCTGCGCTCGGGTCGCAGTCCCCACTGGAGGCGCGGGTTCGAATCCCAGAGATTCCCCCATAGGAATGAATGGTCGAAATGCCCAATTGAAATGAATGGCGGGCTACCAGGTGTCAAAGTCCCCCAATGAACCTGGGAAGGAAAGAGCTGTCAGGATGGCTGAGCGGTCTAAGTCGCTGCGCTCGGGTCGCAGTCCCCACTGGAGGCGCGGGTTCGAATCCCAGAGATTCCCCCATAGGAATGAATGGTCGAAATGCCCCATTGAAATGAATGGCGGGATTCCAGGTGTCAAAGTCCACCATTGAACCTGGGAAGGAAAGAGCTGTCAGGATGGCCGAGCGGTCTAAGTCGCTGCGCTCGGGTCGCAGTCCCCACTGGAGGCGCGGGTTCGAATCCCAGAGATTCCCCCATAGGAATGAATGGTCGAAATGCCCAATTGAAATGAATGGCGGGCTACCAGGTGTCAAAGTCCCCCATTGAACCTTGGAAGGAAAGAGCTGTCAGGATGGCTGAGCGGTCTAAGTCGCTGCGCTCGGGTCGCAGTCCCCACTGGAGGCGCGGGTTCGAATCCCAGAGATTCCACCATAGGAATGAATGGTCGAAATGCCCAATTGAAATGAATGGCGGGCTACCAGGTGTCAAAGTCCCCCAATGAACCTGGGAAGAAAAGAGCTGTCAGGATGGCTGAGCGGTCTAAGTCGCTGCGCTCGGGTCGCAGTCCCCACTGGAGGCGCGGGTTCGAATCCCAGAGATTCCACCATAGGAATGAATGGTCGAAATGCCCAATTGAAATGAATGGCGGGCTACCAGGTGTCAAAGTCCCCCAATGAACCTGGGAAGGAAAGAGCTGTCAGGATGGCCGAGCGGTCTAAGTCGCTGCGCTCGGGTCGCAGTCCCCACTGGAGGCGCGGGTTCGAATCCCAGAGATTCCCCCATAGGAATGAATGGTCGAAATGCCCAATTGAAATGAATGGCGGGCTACCAGGTGTCAAAGTCCCCCAATGAACCTGGGAAGGAAAGAGCTGTCAGGATGGCCGAGCGGTCTAAGTCGCTGCGCTCGGGTCACAGTCCCCACTGGAGGCGCGGGTTCGAATCCCAGAGATTCCCCCATAGGAATGAAAGGTCGAAATGCCCAATTGAAATAAATGGCGGGCTACCAGGTGTCAAAGTCCCCCAATGAACCTGGGAAGGAAAGAGCTGTCAGGATGGCCGAGCGGTCTAAGTCGCTGCGCTCGGGTCGCAGTCCCCACTGGAGGCGCGGGTTCGAATCCCAGAGATTCCCCCATAGGAATGAATGGTCGAAATGCCCAATTGAAATGAATGGCGGGCTACCAGGTGTCAAAGTCCCCCAATGAACCTGGGAAGGAAAGAGCTGTCAGGATGGCTGAGCGGTCTAAGTCGCTGCGCTCGGGTCGCAGTCCCCACTGGAGGCGCGGGTTCGAATCCCAGAGATTCCCCCATAGGAATGAATGGTCGAAATGCCCCATTGAAATGAATGGCGGGATTCCAGGTGTCAAAGTCCACCATTGAACCTGGGAAGGAAAGAGCTTTCAGGATGGCCGAGCTGTGAAAGTCGCTGCGCTCGGGTCGCAGTCCCCACTGGAGGCGCGGGTTCGAATCCCAGAGATTCCCCCATAGGAATGAAAGGTCGAAATGCCCAATTGAAATAAATGGCGGGCTACCAGGTGTCAAAGTCCCCCAATGAACCTGGGAAGGAAAGAGCTGTCAGGATGGCTGAGCGGTCTAAGTCGCTGCGCTCGGGTCGCAGTCCCCACTGGAGGCGCGGGTTCGAATCCCAGAGATTCCCCCATAGGAATGAAAGGTCGAAATGCCCAATTGAAATAAATGGCGGGCTACCAGGTGTCAAAGTCCCCCAATGAACCTGGGAAGGAAAGAGCTGTCAGGATGGCCGAGCGGTCTAAGTCGCTGCGCTCGGGTCGCAGTCCCCACTGGAGGCGCGGGTTCGAATCCCAGAGATTCCCCCATAGGAATGAATGGTCGAAATGCCCAATTGAAATGAATGGCGGGCTACCAGGTGTCAAAGTCCCCCAATGAACCTGGGAAGGAAAGAGCTGTCAGGATGGCCGAGCGGTCTAAGTCGCTGCGCTCGGGTCGCAGTCCCCACTGGAGGCGCGGGTTCGAATCCCAGAGATTCCCCCATAGGAATGAATGGTCGAAATGCCCCATTGAAATGAATGGCGGGATTCCAGGTGTCAAAGTCCACCATTGAACCTGGGAAGGAAAGAGCTTTCAGGATGGCCGAGCGGTCTAAGTCGCTGCGCTCGGGTCGCAGTCCCCACTGGAGGCGCGGGTTCGAATCCCAGAGATTCCACCATAGGAATGAATGGTCGAAATGCCCAATTGAAATGAATGGCGGGCTACCAGGTGTCAAAGTCCCCCAATGAACCTGGGAAGGAAAGAGCTGTCAGGATGGCCGAGCGGTCTAAGTCGCTGCGCTCGGGTCGCAGTCCCCACTGGAGGCGCGGGTTCGAATCCCAGAGATTCCCCCATAGGAATGAATGGTCGAAATGCCCAATTGAAATGAATGGCGGGCTACCAGGTGTCAAAGTCCCCCAATGAACCTGGGAAGGAAAGAGCTGTCAGGATGGCTGAGCGGTCTAAGTCGCTGCGCTCGGGTCACAGTCCCCACTGGAGGCGCGGGTTCGAATCCCAGAGATTCCCCCATAGGAATGAAAGGTCGAAATGCCCAATTGAAATAAATGGCGGGCTACCAGGTGTCAAAGTCCCCCAATGAACCTGGGAAGGAAAGAGCTGTCAGGATGGCCGAGCGGTCTAAGTCGCTGCGCTCGGGTCGCAGTCCCCACTGGAGGCGCGGGTTCGAATCCCAGAGATTCCCCCATAGGAATGAATGGTCGAAATGCCCAATTGAAATGAATGGCGGGCTACCAGGTGTCAAAGTCCCCCAATGAACCTGGGAAGGAAAGAGCTGTCAGGATGGCTGAGCGGTCTAAGTCGCTGCGCTCGGGTCGCAGTCCCCACTGGAGGCGCGGGTTCGAATCCCAGAGATTCCCCCATAGGAATGAATGGTCGAAATGCCCCATTGAAATGAATGGCGGGATTCCAGGTGTCAAAGTCCACCATTGAACCTGGGAAGGAAAGAGCTTTCAGGATGGCCGAGCGGTGAAAGTCGCTGCGCTCGGGTCGCAGTCCCCACTGGAGGCGCGGGTTCGAATCCCAGAGATTCCCCCATAGGAATGAATGGTCGAAATGCCCAATTGAAATGAATGGCGGGCTACCAGGTGTCAAAGTCCCCCAATGAACCTGGGAAGGAAAGAGCTGTCAGGATGGCTCGAGCGGTCTAAGTCGCTGCGCTCGGGTCGCAGTCCCCACTGGAGGCGCGGGTTCGAATCCCAGAGATTCCCCCATAGGAATGAATGGTCGAAATGCCCAATTGAAATGAATGGCGGGCTACCAGGTGTCAAAGTCCCCCATTGAACCTTGGAAGGAAAGAGCTGTCAGGATGGCTGAGCGGTCTAAGTCGCTGCGCTCGGTCGCAGTCCCCACTGGAGGCGCGGGTTCGAATCCCAGAGATTCCCCCATAGGAATGAATGGTCGAAATGCCCAATTGAAATGAATGGCGGGCTACCAGGTGTCAAAGTCCCCCAATGAACCTGGGAAGGAAAGAGCTGTCAGGATGGCTGAGCGGTCTAAGTCGCTGCGCTCGGGTCGCAGTCCCCACTGGAGGCGCGGGTTCGAATCCCAGAGATTCCCCCATAGGAATGAAAGGTCGAAATGCCCAATTGAAATAAATGGCGGGCTACCAGGTGTCAAAGTCCCCCAATGAACCTGGGAAGGAAAGAGCTGTCAGGATGGCCGAGCGGTCTAAGTCGCTGCGCTCGGGTCGCAGTCCCCACTGGAGGCGGCGGGTTCGAATCCCAGAGATTCCCCCATAGGAATGAAAGGTCGAAATGCCCAATTGAAACTAAATGGCGGGCTACCAGGTGTCAAAGTCCCCCAATGAACCTGGGAAGGAGAGCTGTCAGGATGGCCGAGCGGTCTAAGTCGCTGCGCTCGGGTCGCAGTCCCCACTGGAGGCGCGGGTTCGAATCCAGAGATTCCCCCATAGGAATGAATGGTCGAAATGCCCAATTGAAATGAATGGCGGGCTACCAGGTGTCAAAGTCCCCCATTGAACCTTGGAAGGAAAGAGCTGTCAGGATGGCCGAGCGGTCTAAGTCGCTGCGCTCGGGTCGCAGTCCCCACTGGAGGCGCGGGTTCGAATCCCAGAGATTCCCCCATAGGAATGAATGGTCGAAATGCCCCATTGAAATGAATGGCGGGCTACCAGGTGTCAAAGTCCCCCAATGAACCTGGGAAGGAAAGAGCTGTCAGGATGGCTGAGCGGTCTAAGTCGCTGCGCTCGGGTCGCAGTCCCCACTGGAGGCGCGGGTTCGAATCCCAGAGATTCCCCCATAGGAATGAAAGGTCGAAATGCCCAATTGAAATAAATGGCGGGCTACCAGGTGTCAAAGTCCCCCAATGAACCTGGGAAGGAAAGAGCTGTCAGGATGGCCGAGCGGTCTAAGTCGCTGCGCTCGGGTCGCAGTCCCCACTGGAGGCGCGGGTTCGAATCCCAGAGATTCCCCCATAGGAATGAATGGTCGAAACGCCCAATTGAAATGAATGGCGGGCTACCAGGTGTCAAAGTCCCCCAATGAACCTGGGAAGGAAAGAGCTGTCAGGATGGCCGAGCGGTCTAAGTCGCTGCGCTCGGGTCGCAGTCCCCACTGGAGGCGCGGGTTCGAATCCCAGAGATTCCCCCATAGGAATGAATGGTCGAAATGCCCAATTGAAATGAATGGCGGGCTACCAGGTGTCAAAGTCCCCCAATGAACCTGGGAAGGAAAGAGCTGTCAGGATTGCTGAGCGGTCTAAGTCGCTGCGCTCGGGTCGCAGTCCCCACTGGAGGCGCGGGTTCGAATCCCAGAGATTCCCCCATAGGAATGAATGGTCGAAATGCCCAATTGAAATGAATGGCGGGCTACCAAGTGTCAAAGTCCCCCAATGAACCTGGGAAGGAAAGAGCTGTCAGGATGGCCGAGCGGTCTAAGTCGCTGCGCTCGGGTCGCAGTCCCCACTGGAGGCGCGGGTTCGAATCCCAGAGATTCCCCCATAGGAATGAATGGTCGAAATGCCCATTTGAAATGAATGGCGGGCTACCAGGTGTCAAAGTCCCCCAATGAACCTGGGAAGGAAAGAGCTGTCAGGATGGCCGAGCGGTCTAAGTCGCTGCGCTCGGGTCGCAGTCCCCACTGGAGGCGCGGGTTCGAATCCCAGAGATTCCCCCATAGGAATGAAAGGTCGAAATGCCCAATTGAAATGAATGGCGGGCTACCAGGTGTCAAAGTCCCCCATTGAACCTTGGAAGGAAAGAGCTGTCAGGATGGCTGAGCGGTCTAAGTCGCTGCGCTCGGGTCGCAGTCCCCACTGGAGGCGCGGGTTCGAATCCCAGAGATTCCCCCATAGGAATGAATGGTCGAAATGCCCCATTGAAATGAATGGCGGGCTACCAGGTGTCAAAGTCCCCCAATGAACCTGGGAAGGAAAGAGCTGTCAGGATGGCTGAGCGGTCTAAGTCGCTGCGTTCGGGTCGCAGTCCCCACTGGAGGCGTGGGTTCGAATCCCAGAGATTCCCCCATAGGAATGAATGGTCGAAATGCCCAATTGAAATGAATGGCGGGCTACCAGGTGTCAAAGTCCCCCATTGAACCTTGGAAGGAAAGAGCTGTCAGGATGGCTGAGCGGTCTAAGTCGCTGCGCTCGGGTCGCAGTCCCCACTGGAGGCGCGGGTTCGAATCCCAGAGATTCCCCCATAGGAATGAATGGTCGAAATGCCCAATTGAAATGAATGGCGGGCTACCAGGTGTCAAAGTCCCCCAATGAACCTGGGAAGGAAAGAGCTGTCAGGATGGCTGAGCGGTCTAAGTCGCTGCGCTCGGGTCGCAGTCCCCACTGGAGGCGCGGGTTCGAATCCCAGAGATTCCCCCATAGGAATGAATGGTCGAAATGCCCCATTGAAATGAATGGCGGGATTCCAGGTGTCAAAGTCCACCATTGAACCTGGGAAGGAAAGAGCTGTCAGGATGGCCGAGCGGTCTAAGTCGCTGCGCTCGGGTCGCAGTCCCCACTGGAGGCGCGGGTTCGAATCCCAGAGATTCCCCCATAGGAATGAATGGTCGAAATGCCCATTTGAAATGAATGGCGGGCTACCAGGTGTCAAAGTCCCCCAATGAACCTGGGAAGGAAAGAGCTGTCAGGATGGCCGAGCGGTCTAAGTCGCTGCGCTCGGGTCGCAGTCCCCACTGGAGGCGCGGGTTCGAATCCCAGAGATTCCCCCATAGGAATGAAAGGTCGAAATGCCCAATTGAAATGAATGGCGGGCTACCAGGTGTCAAAGTCCCCCAATGAACCTGGGAAGGAAAGAGCTGTCAGGATGGCCGAGCGGTCTAAGTCGCTGCGCTCGGGTCGCAGTCCCCACTGGAGGCGCGGGTTCGAATCCCACAGATTCCCCCATAGGAATGAATGGTCGAAATGCCCAATTGAAATGAATGGCGGGCTACCAGGTGTCAAAGTCCCCCATGAACCTTGGAAGGAAAGAGCTGTCAGGATGGCTGAGCGGTCTAAGTCGCTGCGCTCGGGTCGCAGTCCCCACTGGAGGCGCGGGTTCGAATCCCAGAGATTCCCCCATAGGAATGAATGGTCGAAATGCCCAATTGAAATGAATGGCGGGCTACCAGGTGTCAAAGTCCCCCAATGAACCTGGGAAGGAAAGAGCTGTCAGGATGGCCGAGCGGTCTAAGTCGCTGCGCTCGGGTCGCAGTCCCCACTGGAGGCGCGGGTTCGAATCCCAGAGATTCCCCCATAGGAATGAATGGTCGAAATGCCCATTTGAAATGAATGGCGGGCTACCAGGTGTCAAAGTCCCCCAATGAACCTGGGAAGGAAAGAGCTGTCAGGATGGCTGAGCGGTCTAAGTCGCTGCGCTCGGGTCGCAGTCCCCACTGGAGGCGCGGGTTCGAATCCCAGAGATTCCCCCATAGGAATGAAAGGTCGAAATGCCCAATTGAAATAAATGGCGGGCTACCAGGTGTCAAAGTCCCCCAATGAACCTGGGAAGGAAAGAGCTGTCAGGATGGCCGAGCGGTCTAAGTCGCTGCGCTCGGGTCGCAGTCCCCACTGGAGGCGCGGGTTCGAATCCCAGAGATTCCCCCATAGGAATGAATGGTCGAAACGCCCAATTGAAATGAATGGCGGGCTACCAGGTGTCAAAGTCCCCCAATGAACCTGGGAAGGAAAGAGCTGTCAGGATGGCCGAGCGGTCTAAGTCGCTGCGCTCGGGTCGCAGTCCCCACTGGAGGCGCGGGTTCGAATCCCAGAGATTCCCCCATAGGAATGAATGGTCGAATTGCCCAATTGAAATGAATGGCGGGCTACCAGGTGTCAAAGTCCCCCAATGAACCTGGGAAGGAAAGAGCTGTCAGGATGGCCGAGCGGTCTAAGTCGCTGCGCTCGGGTCGCAGTCCCCACTGGAGGCGCGGGTTCGAATCCCAGAGATTCCCCCATAGGAATGAATGGTCGAAATGCCCAATTGAAATGAATGGCGGGCTACCAGGTGTCAAAGTCCCCCATTGAACCTTGGAAGGAAAGAGCTGTCAGGATGGCCGAGCGGTCTAAGTCGCTGCGCTCGGGTCGCAGTCCCCACTGGAGGCGCGGGTTCGAATCCCAGAGATTCCCCCATAGGAATGAATGGTCGAAATGCCCCATTGAAATGAATGGCGGGCTACCAGGTGTCAAAGTCCCCCAATGAACCTGGGAAGGAAAGAGCTGTCAGGATGGCTGAGCGGTCTAAGTCGCTGCGCTCGGGTCGCAGTCCCCACTGGAGGCGCGGGTTCGAATCCCAGAGATTCCCCCATAGGAATGAAAGGTCGAAATGCCCAATTGAAATAAATGGCGGGCTACCAGGTGTCAAAGTCCCCCAATGAACCTGGGAAGGAAAGAGCTGTCAGGATGGCCGAGCGGTCTAAGTCGCTGCGCTCGGGTCGCAGTCCCCACTGGAGGCGCGGGTTCGAATCCCAGAGATTCCCCCATAGGAATGAATGGTCGAAACGCCCAATTGAAATGAATGGCGGGCTACCAGGTGTCAAAGTCCCCCAATGAACCTGGGAAGGAAAGAGCTGTCAGGATGGCCGAGCGGTCTAAGTCGCTGCGCTCGGGTCGCAGTCCCCACTGGAGGCGCGGGTTCGAATCCCAGAGATTCCCCCATAGGAATGAATGGTCGAAATGCCCAATTGAAATGAATGGCGGTTTACCAGGTGTCAAAGTCCCCCAATGAACCTGGGAAGGAAAGAGCTGTCAGGATGGCTGAGCGGTCTAAGTCGCTGCGCTCGGGTCGCAGTCCCCACTGGAGGCGCGGGTTCGAATCCCAGAGATTCCCCCATAGGAATGAATGGTCGAAATGCCCAATTGAAATGAATGGCGGGCTACCAGGTGTCAAAGTCCCCCAATGAACCTGGGAAGGAAAGAGCTGTCAGGATGGCCGAGCGGTCTAAGTCGCTGCGCTCGGGTCGCAGTCCCCACTGGAGGCGCGGGTTCGAATCCCAGAGATTCCCCCATAGGAATGAATGGTCGAAATGCCCAATTGAAATGAATGGCGGGCTACCAGGTGTCAAAGTCCCCCAATGACCTGGGAAGGAAAGAGCTGTCAGGATTGCTGAGCGGTCTAAGTCGCTGCGCTCGGGTCGCAGTCCCCACTGGAGGCGCGGGTTCGAATCCCAGAGATTCCCCCATAGGAATGAATGGTCGAAATGCCCAATTGAAATGAATGGCGGGCTACCAAGTGTCAAAGTCCCCCAATGAACCTGGGAAGGAAAGAGCTGTCAGGATGGCCGAGCGGTCTAAGTCGCTGCGCTCGGGTCGCAGTCCCCACTGGAGGCGCGGGTTCGAATCCCAGAGATTCCCCCATAGGAATGAATGGTCGAAATGCCCATTTGAAATGAATGGCGGGCTACCAGGTGTCAAAGTCCCCAATGAACCTGGGAAGGAAAGAGCTGTCAGGATGGCCGAGCGGTCTAAGTCGCTGCGCTCGGGTCGCAGTCCCCACTGGAGGCGCGGGTTCGAATCCCAGAGATTCCCCCATAGGAATGAAAGGTCGAAATGCCCAATTGAAATGAATGGCGGGCTACCAGGTGTCAAAGTCCCCCATTGAACCTTGGAAGGAAAGAGCTGTCAGGATGGCTGAGCGGTCTAAGTCGCTGCGCTCGGGTCGCAGTCCCCACTGGAGGCGCGGGTTCGAATCCCAGAGATTCCCCCATAGGAATGAATGGTCGAAATGCCCCATTGAAATGAATGGCGGGCTACCAGGTGTCAAAGTCCCCCAATGAACCTGGGAAGGAAAGAGCTGTCAGGATGGCTGAGCGGTCTAAGTCGCTGCGTTCGGGTCGCAGTCCCCACTGGAGGCGTGGGTTCGAATCCCAGAGATTCCCCATAGGAATGAATGGTCGAAATGCCCAATTGAAATGAATGGCGGGCTACCAGGTGTCAAAGTCCCCCATTGAACCTTGGAAGGAAAGAGCTGTCAGGATGGCTGAGCGGTCTAAGTCGCTGCGCTCGGGTCGCAGTCCCCACTGGAGGCGCGGGTTCGAATCCCAGAGATTCCCCCATAGGAATGAATGGTCGAAATGCCCAATTGAAATGAATGGCGGGCTACCAGGTGTCAAAGTCCCCCAATGAACCTGGGAAGGAAAGAGCTGTCAGGATGGCTGAGCGGTCTAAGTCGCTGCGCTCGGGTCGCAGTCCCCACTGGAGGCGCGGGTTCGAATCCCAGAGATTCCCCCATAGGAATGAATGGTCGAAATGCCCCATTGAAATGAATGGCGGGATTCCAGGTGTCAAAGTCCACCATTGAACCTGGGAAGGAAAGAGCTGTCAGGATGGCCGAGCGGTCTAAGTCGCTGCGCTCGGGTCGCAGTCCCCACTGGAGGCGCGGGTTCGAATCCCAGAGATTCCCCCATAGGAATGAATGGTCGAAATGCCCATTTGAAATGAATGGCGGGCTACCAGGTGTCAAAGTCCCCCAATGAACCTGGGAAGGAAAGAGCTGTCAGGATGGCCGAGCGGTCTAAGTCGCTGCGCTCGGGTCGCAGTCCCCACTGGAGGCGCGGGTTCGAATCCCAGAGATTCCCCATAGGAATGAAAGGTCGAAATGCCCAATTGAAATGAATGGCGGGCTACCAGGTGTCAAAGTCCCCCAATGAACCTGGGAAGGAAAGAGCTGTCAGGATGGCCGAGCGGTCTAAGTCGCTGCGCTCGGGTCGCAGTCCCCACTGGAGGCGCGGGTTCGAATCCCACAGATTCCCCCATAGGAATGAATGGTCGAAATGCCCAATTGAAATGAATGGCGGGCTACCAGGTGTCAAAGTCCCCCATTGAACCTTGGAAGGAAAGAGCTGTCAGGATGGCTGAGCGGTCTAAGTCGCTGCGCTCGGGTCGCAGTCCCCACTGGAGGCGCGGGTTCGAATCCCAGAGATTCCCCCATAGGAATGAATGGTCGAAATGCCCAATTGAAATGAATGGCGGGCTACCAGGTGTCAAAGTCCCCCAATGAACCTGGGAAGGAAAGAGCTGTCAGGATGGCCGAGCGGTCTAAGTCGCTGCGCTCGGGTCGCAGTCCCCACTGGAGGCGCGGGTTCGAATCCCAGAGATTCCCCCATAGGAATGAATGGTCGAAATGCCCAATTGAAATGAATGGCGGGCTACCAGGTGTCAAAGTCCCCCATTGAACCTTGGAAGGAAAGAGCTGTCAGGATGGCTGAGCGGTCTAAGTCGCTGCGCTCGGGTCGCAGTCCCCACTGGAGGCGCGGGTTCGAATCCCAGAGATTCCCCCATAGGAATGAATGGTCGAAATGCCCAATTGAAATGAATGGCGGGCTACCAGGTGTCAAAGTCCCCCAATGAACCTGGGAAGGAAAGAGCTGTCAGGATGGCCGAGCGGTCTAAGTCGCTGCGCTCGGGTCGCAGTCCCCACTGGAGGCGCGGGTTCGAATCCCAGAGATTCCCCCATAGGAATGAATGGTCGAAATGCCCAATTGAAATGAATGGCGGGCTACCAGGTGTCAAAGTCCCCCATTGAACCTTGGAAGGAAAGAGCTGTCAGGATGGCCGAGCGGTCTAAGTCGCTGCGCTCGGGTCGCAGTCCCCACTGGAGGCGCGGGTTCGAATCCCAGAGATTCCCCCATAGGAATGAATGGTCGAAATGCCCAATTGAAATGAATGGCGGGCTACCAGGTGTCAAAGTCCCCCATTGAACCTTGGAAGGAAAGAGCTGTCAGGATGGCTGAGCGGTCTAAGTCGCTGCGCTCGGGTCGCAGTCCCCACTGGAGGCGCGGGTTCGAATCCCAGAGATTCCCCCATAGGAATGAATGGTCGAAATGCCCCATTGAAATGAATGGCGGGCTACCAGGTGTCAAAGTCCCCCAATGAACCTGGGAAGGAAAGAGCTGTCAGGATGGCTGAGCGGTCTAAGTCGCTGCGTTCGGGTCGCAGTCCCCACTGGCGGCGTGGGTTCGAATCCCAGAGATTCCCCCATAGGAATGAATGGTCGAAATGCCCAATTGAAATGAATGGCGGGCTACCAGGTGTCAAAGTCCCCCATTGAACCTTGGAAGGAAAGAGCTGTCAGGATGGCTGAGCGGTCTAAGTCGCTGCGCTCGGGTCGCAGTCCCCACTGGAGGCGCGGGTTCGAATCCCAGAGATTCCCCCATAGGAATGAATGGTCGAAATGCCCAATTGAAATGAATGGCGGGCTACCAGGTGTCAAAGTCACCCATTGAACCTTGGAAGGAAAGAGCTGTCAGGATGGCTGAGCGGTCTAAGTCGCTGCGCTCGGTTCGCAGTCCCCACTGGAGGCGCGGGTTCGAATCCCAGAGATTCCCCCATAGGAATGAATGGTCGAAATGCCCAATTGAAATGAATGGCGGGCTACCAGGTGTCAAAGTCCCCCAATGAACCTGGGAAGGAAAGAGCTGTCAGGATGGCTGAGCGGTCTAAGTCGCTGCGCTCGGGTCGCAGTCCCCACTGGAGGCGCGGGTTCGAATCCCAGAGATTCCCCCATAGGAATGAATGGTCGAAATGCCCCATTGAAATGAATGGCGGGCTACCAGGTGTCAAAGTCCCCCAATGAACCTGGGAAGGAAAGAGCTGTCAGGATTGCTGAGCGGTCTAAGTCGCTGCGCTCGGGTCGCAGTCCCCACTGGAGGCGCGGGTTCGAATCCCAGAGATTCCCCCATAGGAATGAATGGTCGAAATGCCCAATTGAAATGAATGGCGGGCTACCAAGTGTCAAAGTCCCCCAATGAACCTGGGAAGGAAAGAGCTGTCAGGATGGCCGAGCGGTCTAAGTCGCTGCGCTCGGGTCGCAGTCCCCACTGGAGGCGCGGGTTCGAATCCCAGAGATTCCCCCATAGGAATGAATGGTCGAAATGCCCATTTGAAATGAATGGCGGGCTACCAGGTGTCAAAGTCCCCCAATGAACCTGGGAAGGAAAGAGCTGTCAGGATGGCCGAGCGGTCTAAGTCGCTGCGCTCGGGTCGCAGTCCCCACTGGAGGCGCGGGTTCGAATCCCAGAGATTCCCCCATAGGAATGAAAGGTCGAAATGCCCAATTGAAATGAATGGCGGGCTACCAGGTGTCAAAGTCCCCCATTGAACCTTGGAAGGAAAGAGCTGTCAGGATGGCTGAGCGGTCTAAGTCGCTGCGCTCGGGTCGCAGTCCCCACTGAGGCGCGGGTTCGAATCCCAGAGATTCCCCCATAGGAATGAATGGTCGAAATGCCCATTGAAATGAATGGCGGGCTACCAGGTGTCAAAGTCCCCCAATGAACCTGGGAAGGAAAGAGCTGTCAGGATGGCTGAGCGGTCTAAGTCGCTGCGTTCGGGTCGCAGTCCCCACTGGAGGCGTGGGTTCGAATCCCAGAGATTCCCCCATAGGAATGAATGGTCGAAATGCCCAATTGAAATGAATGGCGGGCTACCAGGTGTCAAAGTCCCCCATTGAACCTTGGAAGGAAAGAGCTGTCAGGATGGCCGAGCGGTCTAAGTCGCTGCGCTCGGGTCGCAGTCCCCACTGGAGGCGCGGGTTCGAATCCCAGAGATTCCCCCATAGGAATGAATGGTCGAAATGCCCATTTGAAATGAATGGCGGGCTACCAGGTGTCAAAGTCCCCCAATGAACCTGGA